>NC_139942.1:53816098-53818598 GCF_963454915.1 Gymnoscopelus microlampas
GAAGCGGCCTGCTCGCTCCTCATGCGTTGAAGGAAGCATGAGCTCAGTTTGGGGCTCTCCCCAGGCTGGCAGAGGGAGAGTAGCGCCCAGGATTACAAGCTTAGGCAATTGGCACTGGGTGAAAAAATGGGTTACAAAAATCATGGGATTACAATTTGAGAACAATAAATAATAATGTATGTACATTGAAATTATAGAATGCCAGGTAAACAATGAACCTATAGCATCTGTCTAAATAACATGCATACATAACATGTCTAAATAACATGCATACATCTCAGATCTCAACTGCATTTCAACCATTACATAAGTCCGTATGGTCGTCAACAGGGGCGTCACGGCCATTCACTGTGCGTACGACGCGACACCCTCACTCTCACAGATCCGTGATTTCATACCCACCACTTTTTCAAAAAAAAGAAAGAAAAAAAAAAATATATATATATATATATATATATATACTGTATTTTTTAGATAATAAATCGGTAAAATCAGGCAAAAATAAGAATTAAATAACCTAACCCTAACCCTAAAACCGAAATAAAGTAAACAAAACCGGAAAAAAACTAACAGAATCCGCCCAAAAACCGCACATTTTTGAAAATACAAAATGTGTTTACATTTGACAGTTACAAATGTTCGCTTGAAAAAAATGATATTCAAAGATTTGTACAAATTTTCACGATTTTTCAAAAATAGCAGATTTACAAGCTCATAGCGTGGCACTCGCGCTATGTGCCGCGCTATGAGCTTGTATATCTGCTATTTTTGAATAGCCAAAGTGTAAAATAAAGGGTATAGTCCACCGAAAGTCCATCCCCCCCACCTTCTGAGAGCCTGTGACGTCCCTGGTCGTCAAGACTACGTGTCAAGTGCTACGGGCTATAAGGAAATTGGGAGTGAATCTGCAGTGATGTTACTGTAATGGGGGACTCTGGGGAGTTTCGTTCCACAGTTTTGGGGAGCCAGGAGGGAGAAGAGTCTGGGACGCGTGGTGGAGCGTTGTCCCGGACGTTTTTAGAAAAGGTTCAGACAGCTTCCCTGTGTTTAATAGCTGATCTGAGTGAGCGGGAGTGCAGTCACAATATTATCACAGTGTTATCACAAGAAGCTATATAACTCTAGCTGAAAATCCCTCGGCCGTCTTCAGATAAGCCTCGACAAGGTTTTTCCTTTATGAAGTCGTATATACCTTCCGCTCTAGTAAAAATAAACCTCAATGCCTTACTTACACCATTATTGTGACAGCCAGCGGGGCTGAGTGAACCGGTGATGAAATCTGGTGCTGGAAAAACTGTCCCTAATAGGCTACTGTATGTAGCATCGGCTGTCATACGAGACCAGCCCCAACCAATCAAATTAACGAGGGGCGTAAACAAGTCCTACGGCAATGAGAGGAGAGGAATATTTGTGCTATATTAAGCTATAGAGAGCGCACGCGCGCGCACACACACACACACACAAACACATTGGTCTCTTTTAGATATTTTCCTCCATATGCATGCACAAATACACATACATATGAGCTGGTATCCCTTAAACAGTGGTGTAAAGCAACTAGTACATTTACTCAAGTACTGTACTTCAGTACAATTTTGATGTATTTTTACTTTACTGGAATACTTCCAGGTTTCAGTATTTTACTTCTACTCCACTACATCTTAGAGGCAAATATTGTACCTAAACTCCTCTACAATTATTTTAAAACTTTAGTTACTTTGTAGATTCAATTATTATATTATAATAAAACATGCATTAACCACTTTAGCCCTATTTTATACATAGGCTATTTTCAAACATTTTAGTACTTTTACTTTTGGTACTTTAATTACATTTTGATGCCAATACTTTTGTACTTTTGCTCAACATTTTGAACACAGGCCTTTTACTTGTAACAGAGTATTCTTACATTATGGTATTGCTACTTTTACTTAAGTAAAATATCTGAGTACTCCTTCCACCGTGCACTGCCCTTAAATATGTGAGAACTACGTCAGCCACTTCCTTCTGTAAAAAAACAAACAACTAGATGAGGGTCTCGTCTCACTGAACAATCCTGAAATATGAATATGAAATGCATCAGGAGCAAAGTGAGGGTGCAGCCAGAGATGCTACTGTGTTGTTGTTGTGCCCCCCCCCCCCCCCCCCCCCCCCCACTATGCTATTTGACCAACCAATGTCCTTCACCCTTAATACAGCCGTCCATCTTGGATGTCTTATCGTCCATGTTGAAATCATATAATAGTATGTATTCCAGGAACGGCCGGGCGGCTCCAAGCAGCGTATATACAGTCGACACACAATAAAAATAATTTGTGGCGGGGGCACAGACAGACGCAAAGCACTTGCTCGACTAGAGAGACAGCGAATGAATATTGAGGGGTTGAACGTCATCGCTGCTCGGCGCTGTTGTTGTCGCTCGCGGCGGGTCAGGATGGTCTGATTGAAACAAATGCCCTTTAATCACCTTTTCTTGCTCTTGCGTCACTGTGTGTTAGGA
>NC_139942.1:53823598-53836098 GCF_963454915.1 Gymnoscopelus microlampas
TAACTAAAGTTTTCAAGTACATGTAGTGGAGTAAAAGTACAATGTTTGCCTCCGAGATGTAGTGGAGTAGAAGTAAAAGTACTGACAATTTGAAATACGCAAGTAAAGTACAAATACCTCAAAATTGTACTTAAGTACAGTACTTAAGTAAATGTACTTAGTTAATTTCCACCACTGCACTTTTATACTTCCTCTGCTTTGCAGGGGGGCATTTCTAGTTTACTAATGTGTGTGTGTGTGTGTGTGTGTGTGTGTGTGTGTGTGTGTGTGTGTGTGTGTGTGTGTGTGTGTGTGTGTGTGTGTGTGTGTGTGTGTGTGTGTGTGTGTGTTCTGCTCTGATAGGTGTCCTGTGGAACCTGTCGTCGTGTGACGCCCTGAAGATGCCCATCATCCAGGACGCCCTGGCCGTCCTCACCAACGCCGTCATCATCCCTCACTCGGGCTGGGACACGTCCCCCCACACACAGGAGGACCGCAAGCTGCACCTCCACTCCTCACAGGTCCTACGCAACGCCACCGGATGCCTCAGGTATGGTGTGTGTGTGTGTGTGTGTGTGTGTGTGTGTGTGTGTGTGTGTGTGTGTGTGTGTGCGTGTGCGTGCACGTTTGTGTACAGTATGTGTGTGTGTGTGTGTGTGTGTGTGTGTGTGTGTGTGTGTGTGTGTGTGTGTGTGTGTGTGTGTGTGTGTGTGCGCGCGTGCGTTTGTCTGTGTGTGTGCGCGTGCTTGCGCGTAGTCACATGTCTATGCCTAGTGCATAGATATAGATACACTTAGATATCTATAGACATATTGCAGATATCTACACATAAAACTGTACTGACTGCTGCTGCTCATTCCAACTGCTGAGCTTCACTTTCTCTGCCTATTATGTCTATGCTGACTGAGTTAAGCTTCGACGCACGGCTTTCACAAATGAATGACCACTACTAGGGCCACAACTAGTGTGATATATATAGTACATGTTATTGTTGGCTTGATTTTTGGTGTAGCATTACCTGGGGAAAAATCCACCAGCCGCTGCGTGTGCGGGTCATATTTATCGTAATCAGTATTTCCATTTGCCAGCCTGCAGCTTTTGTTTGTTCCACAACAAAGAATAATGAAACTACTTATATCAACTATATAACACATTATATTATATGATTAGACTAGATCAGGGGTCTTCAACGTTTTCAGGCCAAGGACCCCCTAGCTGAGAGAGAGATGAAGCAGGGACCCCCTACTCTATATTGTATAAAATTGTGTTTCAGATTAAAGGTTTTTTTTTTACTTAGTCTGCTCTTTTTTCCCTCTACACCTATAGCCTCGTTGCCAAAAATAGCAGATCTACAAGCTTGTAGATCTGCTATTTTCGGCTAATGTCCCCCTCAGAAAAGGAATTCTAGGGTTCAAGTGGTTAAAAAAAACTACACACACAGACATCATTGATTTGGGCAATGTATGTGTTGCTTGTCTCTCTTCTAAGCAGTGGTGTAAAGTAACTAAGTACATTTACTCAAGTACTGTACTTAAGTACAATTTGAGTTTTTTTTTTACAAAATGCACTTCTTCCTCCACTGCTTCTAAGATGCTTTCTGAGAGAACAGTGAACGGTAAAGATCTCTTTCGTTTATTAATTCATATGAGAAAGCAGCCTATATAAAGGCCATGGTATAGAGCTTCCATGCTTTATTAATTCATATGAATATAAGCAGCATAAAGGCTTCTGTTACAAAGACCCAGAATAATGAAGATATGTTTCATAACAGCGTTGACAGACCTACAGCACAGGCCAATACATCATCCGCCTTTTGTGCACCATAATTACTGTGTGTGTGTGTGTGTGTGTGTGTGTGTGTGTGTGTGTGTGTGTGTGTGTGTGTGTGTGTGTGTGTGTGTGTGTGTGTGTGTGTGTGTGTGTGTGTGTGTGTGTGTGTGTGTGTGTGTGTGTGTGTGTGTGTGTGTGTGTGTGTGTGTGTGCGTGCGTGCGTGCGTGTCAGGCCAGGTGTTATGCTGTGTCAGCTCTCTCCATTCTGCAGGAATTCAATAAAAACGTGATCCATGGCACTGATAGTACAATGTATAGAAAATATGAGGTCGTATTATGAATTCATTTGCGGCCCATTATACAGTATATACATTCTGGAGCATTTTTTAACCCATTAAGACCGGGAACGCATCTGTGTCATTTTAAGATTCTTTGGCTATTCAAAAATAGCAGATCTGCAAGCTCATAGCGCGGCACTGAGTGCATACTGTCGGGCCATTCTATGTCACACAAAAGTAGCAAAAATAGCCGATCTACAAGCTCTGCTAATTACAAGGTAGATCTGCTATTTATTTTTTTATCGCGAAAATGTGTGCAAATCTTTGAATATATATACATGTTTTTAAAGCGAACATTTTTAAACTCCAATCTTTGCTTCTGGTGGGGGAACAAAATATTTTGAGATGGGGGTCCGCGGCCAAATACATATAATTCTGGGGGTCCTTGACATGAAAATGTTGGAGCACCACTGATATTATAGCAACATACTGTTAGGATTTAGGGGAAAGAAATGTTCTAGGGACCCCCCAGAAGCAAAGATTTCAGTTGCAAATGTTCACTTTAGAAATATATATATATATTCAAAGATTTGCACACATTTAAAAAAAAAAAATGCAGATCTACAAGCTCATAGCGTGGCACTCGGTGCCGCGCTATGAGCTTGTAGATCTGCTACTTTTTACGTCTCGAAGGGTTAAATGAGATGTAGGTGCCAATACTCATTCGTTGGTGAGATGATACTTTCACTTAGAGAATAATAAAATTATGATATCAGAATAATGTACTTCAGAAAAAAATACCCCTCCCCCTGTATATATGCATACCGTATGAATTGATATTTTGTAGTTTGAAGTAGATCACTTACATTTTCACTACACGTAGATGAATTAATCATTATCTTAATTCATTAAGATGTTCAGTGATGAAATTAGCATTTTAAATCTGTTCCCTGTTCTACTTCATCTGTTGCAGTTCTAAGCTGCTTCGTCTATGTCTATGATATAATACACTTGGTGGTTTATGATGAGAAAAGGAAGGAAGAAAAGGAAAAAACATCAGGAAGGATGACAAAAGAGGGGATCCACCTTCCATGCGCTGAGTGGGCATTAATGTCCAAATACATAACAAACAAACAAAATAACAAAGCTATTAAATGTCCAGGTGATAGAGATAGTAGAGAACTACAATACACAATAGTATTTAGTAGTATATTGATCATACATGAATCACCATGGTTGTGATATCAAAAGGGTCAGTGAGGTTCACAAGATAAAATTGCCATAACAATAATATCTATGGCTCTGCCTGACGCAGATCCAGTCAAGGACGCTCAGCAGTGGTATAAAGTAACTAAGTACATTTACTCAAGGTATTTTTATATTTTTATTTACTCCACTACAAGTATATGAAAACTTTTAGTTACTAGTTACTTTGCAGATTTGGATTATTAAAGACAAAACATACGTTAACCAACTAAGCCCTATTTTGTACTTCAGCTATTGAAAATAGCCGATCTACAAGCTCACAACGCGTCGCAGAGCGACGCGTTGTGAGCTTGTAGATCGGCTATTTTCAAAAGATTTGTATACATTTTGAAACCTGAAATGGGACATTCTGCACAACGGGTTTGGAACCTTAAGTACATGCCAATACTTTTGTACTTTTACTCAAGTAAAAATGTGAACACAGAACCTTTTACTTGTAACAGAGTATTTCTACATTGCAGTATAGATACTTTTTTTTACCTACAGTAAGTAAAACATTAGTGTACTTTTTTCCCACCACACTCAGCCAGCCAACAGGGCCGAGAGAGTGGAGAAGAGATCGATCGCTGTCTTTAAGGATTCCGGCATATATATCCTGAAATACAGTATTTATTTGAGGGAGTTTACCCTGGTTCCCTGAGAAGCTGCCCCCCCTAACCCACGTCAGGAGCACTTTAATGAATGATGCCGTTTCAATGGCTCTGCCAGCCCGGGGCGAGGAGAGGATAGAGAGTCTGTGCTTCTAAATAAGTCTGGCAACGAGAGAGAGATGGTCTGGTAGAGAGAGAGAGAGAGACTGGGCTGAACGCCAGACATAGACTTTGATGGCTCATAGTTTGGCCAGTTATACTGCTGCTAATATTGAGTGGCAAACAGAATCCGAACATCTGCAAACACAGAATAATGAAAACTTAAGAGACTTATTCACTCTCTCTCTCTCTCTCTCTCTCTCTTTGTGTTAATTTAGCTCTGAGAGTGCACAAATGTAACCAAATGGACCCGTGACGGGTCCATTTGGTTACATTTTGTGCAGTCTCAGAGTTACGAATGGATTAATCTCTCAAGAACAGATCCATCGCTGCGCTTGAATCTGTTGGTAGCAGCGTTAAGAACCTGTGCACATTGGCTACAATTGGGCGTGCAATCAGATCAGGAAGCAGGCCGCGCTTTACCCAATCAAATGTAGTGGGCGGGATTTACATGTTTGCTGCTCGTTCCCCACTGGAAACAAACCGAAACTCATTTAACAATAGCGTCCTCGAAGCCGACAAAACCACGGAAAGTTAGTCTTTTCTTTGGGAGAGATGGTGTTAGTGTTCCGTGGAGAAATATTGTTAGTGGAAATTAAAACATAGTCGCACCACCGGAAGTGAAAGGCTGAAGGCAGACCAAAACCCGGTTTCCCTGAGCACGGGTCCTCCGTACTGACCGTACAGCTCAGCTCAGAGTCAAATGAACAAGTGAAAAACAGCTGAGGGCGCTTTTTTTCCTTTTTATTTGACGATGGGTTCCCAGATTGCGAATGGATAAATGAACAGGATTTTTTTTGCCTTTTGCCCCTTTTCTCCCCAATTGAGTCATTATGCCAATTAATTGCCCCCACCGGGAGCACTTCGAGCATTCAAACTACTCCTTCCGCCCCACCACTCCCTGCTGACGGGATCCGGCCCCCCAGCCCGTACGCGTACTAACAAATATCACCCTTACCCGGTCGGCTTCCCTCCCCCGAACACGGGTCAATTGTGTTCACATAGACACCCGACAAAGCCGGATGCACCACGGTGGATTCGAACCCACAACCTCTCTGGTATAGTGGGCAGTCTTATAGACAGATAACCACTGTGCCACCTGAGCGCCTGAGGATTTTTACTGCATCTGTTACTGTATTTGCCCCTCCATCTGCAAAATATACGCTGTGTGTCTCCTGTCCCGCTGTCTGTGCCACGCCCTCTACACCCTGTCTGTGCCACGCCCTCTACACCCTGTCTGTGCCACGCCCTCTACACCCTGTCTGTGCCACGCCCCCCAGGGTGCCAGGGGTTCCCCAGCTAAAGTAGTTAATATAGCATCACAATCCTTTTAACCTCTGAACCATTATTGTATACTTTGGCTATTCAAAAGTCGTGAAAAAAGTTTAAGCACCACTGCCCTAGTACACGTGTAACCTATTAGAACACACACACACACACACACACACACACACACACACACACACACACACACACACACACACACACACACACACACACACACACACACACGCACACACACGCACATGCCGCGTGACATGTGTTGTTGTACACAGCCTCTTCCCAAAGCAGGGAAGCATGATTGATGAACCAATATGTGCAGAGAGGCGGGCTCAGCGACACCCTGATCCCCACTGGCCCCCGGAGACATCCATCAACATAACAACCAATCAGGCTCTCCGCTCTCTCACACACCCCTGCTGCTAGCCACACAGACAGCATCTGATCAGTGGAGAGCGTCAGGATTCTGCCAAGTCACTGTGTCTGTCTTACTGTCTGTGTCTGTGTCTGTCTTACTGTCTGTGTCTGTCTTACTGTCTGTCTGTGTCTGTCTTACTGTCTGTGTGCATTTGTGAGTCAGTGGTGGAAAGTAAGTACATTTACTCAACTTCTGTACTTAAGTACAAATTTGACGGGTGTGTGTGTGGGTGCGAGAGTGTGTGTGTGTGTGTGTGTGTGTGTGTGTGTGTGTGTGTGCGTGCGTGCGCGAGTGTGTTAGTGAGTGATAGCTTTGTGTTGAGAGGCTTCCAGCTCGGCTCAGAAAGCTAATTCATCTTTCTCACAAGTCGTTAGGGGAATGCAGGAAGTCTGATTACAGATTCAATATTTCATGGTGGCTTCAAAATCTAACTCGCCACCTGCTCTCTCTCTCTCTAGTCTCTCTCTCTCTCTCACTCACTCTCTCGCTCTCTTTCTATCTCTCTCTCTCTCTTCTCTCTCTCTCTCTCTCTCTCTCTCTTCTCTCTCTCTCTCTCGCTCATCTCATGTTGTTTCTGTATGTGTTTAACAGTCTGTATATGGTTCAGTGAGTCACGGTATAGACATATAGATTACTGCCAAACATATTCCAAAAGCATACTGTACTGTGCTTTGCCATTGGACTCAGTTCAAAACAACAAATAAAGCTGATCTTGTCTACAGACATTATCATTCCTGCGTGTTGCAGCACATTCAGGGGCCAAAACGTGTGTGAAACACATACATGCATGTTGATTAGACCAGTGGTTCCCAAACTGTCAATTTTTACTGTCAAGCTGTTCCCAAACTTCCCCAGAAAACAGTGATGCAATCGTCTGCAATTTGACATACTGTAAGACCTTGTGATTGTAATACTTCGAAATATCTGTTTTTATCACTTAATATTAGGGTTGATACAGTATAATTATTTAGATATTTTTATTTAATTTAATGTAATTTATTTGTGCTGTTATGGTAATTGAAAATGGTACTCACTTACACGTCTGATTTATATTAGTTGCGGCTATTTTCTGTGCCCGACACTGGCGCACAACTACAGTAACTATATGAATCAGTAATTCCTAGCTTCTAACACCAGCTGCCACTTTTCTTGAAAAATAGCTAAATCTTGTCTTCTTCATCCAAATGGCACAACTTCACTTAAACAGACTACAGTGTATACTCACCAATGCAAATTCATTTAGAGAACATACAGCCACAGATGAAAGGAAGCTACAAACATATATAATAGCTGTGTTTTTTCAAATACCATTCAATTTCAATTCAATGGGCTTTATTGGCATGAGAAAACATACGTTTACATTGCCAAAGCAAAAAGCACAATACAACAATACAGCAATACAATCAAAACAAAAAAGTACATTTGAAAGTCAGAATCTTCAATAGGTCAATTTCTTTCTATGTACCAAGATCACTGGGTGCAGGTATAGTGCAGGAATATACACAATGATTAGTCTTTAGGGTGGTTGTGTTCTGTTCGATATCCTTCTCCTATCACAGCAACTCACAAATCTTGCTGCTGTGTTTGCACACTGTTGTACTTCGCCCAGCAGATATGGGAGTTTTTTGTCATTGGTCATGTTTTCAAAATCTCTGTGTGTGGTTGTAATCTGTGGGAAGTATGTGTCTCTGATGTCTTGGTACAATGGACAGACGGTTAGGAAGTGTAGCTCGGTTTCCACTCCCTTTTGTGTGCAGTGGGTGCATAGTCTGTCTTCTCTCGGGATACAGGTCTGCCTGTGACGACCTTTCTCGATCGCAAGACTGTGCTCACTGAGTCTGTACCTAGTTAAGATTTTTCTTTGATTTGGGTCGGTCACGGTGCAAATACAATACAATGAATGCATAGCAAGCAGCAGCAGCAGTACAGTACAGAGGAGACTGTTCTGACATCACATTACAGTAGCAGTGTCTGCTCCGCTGCCAACATGAAAAAGATGTGAGTCCTGGAGCTATCACATGGAACACAGTATTGTGATAATGGTGGTTGAAACTAACCGATATTAAATAGGAGGCTACAGTATGATGTTATCACAACTAGCTAGCGAGCCAGAAGGCTAAATAATTGGATTGAGGGATGGCTACTACAAACTTTACCTGCCCATCTACACGCTCAGAACGCATTGCGATGTGTTGTGTTGCTTGTAGATCTGCTATAATTGCTACTTTTGAAAAAAATGTTGCTTCTATTGGTTCTAAGGTTCATTTTTCCCCGTTAAGTAACTGTTTTGGACATAAATGTCAATCAAAATGTACAATGTCCCATTTCACAAGTTTTCAAATGTGTACAAATATTTTGAAAATAGCAGATCTACAAGCTCACAATGCGTCGCATCGCGACGCATTGTGAGCTTGTAGATCGGCTATTTTCAAATGGCCGAAATGTATATAGAGCTGAAGTGGTTAGGTTTTGTGATAATAATCAAAATCTACAAAATAACTAGTAACTAAAGATTTCAAATAATTGTAGCGGGGTAAAAGTATAATATTTGCCTCAGAGATGTAGTGGAGTAGAAGTAAAAGTAGTGCAAATTGGAAATACTCCAGTAAAGTAAAAAATACAGTACCTAAAAATTTGACTTAAGTACAGCACTTGAGTAAATGTACTTAGTTACTTTCCACCACTGAGAGAGAGACAGTGTTTTTCCTTGGCTCATGCCAACAGGGAGATAATGTTTTTGCTTCTGCAGCCATCTCTCATGGAGGAATTGAATTATCTTCTAATTATTGTAGATATTTAATCTCTCCGCAGTGTGAGTTTTCCATGTTATTTTCCCGCTCTGAAATATTATAATCAATGATAATCTGCAGTAAACTGACTCGCAATGTTGGGCTCGAGGGCCTCGAGGGGATTTATAAAGCTATCTTTCCGCAAGATTATAGCTTAGCATTTTTCATTAGTTTTTATTTGTGTTTTTTATTGTTATTATTTTTTTTGTTTTCAATATCAGTTTGGTTTTAATTAGTTTTTAAAGCGGGTTTGCTAGTTTTGTTTATTTAAATAAAAATGCTTAGTTTTCATTTTGTTTTGTTATTTATTAGTTGTTGTGTTATTATTTGTAATATTGGGTATTTTGTCAGGGGTGAGATAAAAAAAAAAAACATTCGGGAAAAAACTGCAAAACATACAATTTAAAACAAAATGAATGCATAGATAGAAGAGATGAACACAACCAATCCACAACACCGCTATGAAGCAACAACAGTCACAAGGCGTCAGTGGTGGAAAGTACATTAAGTACATTTACTCAAGTACTGTACTTAAGCACAATTTTGAGGTATTTGTACTTTACTTGAGTATTTCCAATTTCCAATACTTTTACTTCTACTCCACTACATCTCAGAGGCAAATTTTGCACTACTACTATTATTTGAAATCTTTAGTTACGAGTTACTTTTCAGATTTTTATTATTATTACCAAACATGCATTAACCACTTCAGCCCTATATACATTTCGGCCATTTGAAAATAGCCGATCTACAAGCTCACAATGCGTCGCAATGTGACGCATTGTGAGCTTGTAGATCTGCTATTTTCCAAATATGTGTATACATTTGAAAAACTTGTGAAATGGCACATTCTGCATAATGAGTTCTTTTACTTTTGGTACTTTAAGTACATGTTGATGCCAATACTTTTGTACTTTTACTCAAGTGAATTTTTAATTCCGGACTTTTACTTGTAACAGAGTATTTTTTCCACCTGTGCCTGTCACACAATCATAATCAAAGTAATGCCATAAATGCTCTCTGGCACTTTTTCTCTGGCTCACCCGCCATGATGCCAGCAAGCCCTGGACTCGGTACTGTGAGGTGCCAACAGCTGGCATAAAACTGGCACAGCAACAAAAAAATGGGAAGATAGATTTCATATCCACCCAACCATACTGGTCGTTTTTTGGTCGAAATTAATGGACAAAGCTGAAAACTAAGGACATTTCCTCTATAATTGTCTTCGCCAGTTTATTATCTCCCTCTCAGTGTGGACGTTTAATTAACCTCAGCGCTATATATCTGGAAGTGTTGTGTTTCACCTTGGCAAAGTGCACTAGATGTTACCTTATTTCGGATAGTACTGCAGTGCAGTGTTAATTTTGTCGAATAAAACTATGACGAAAAAATGTTTGGCGACTACCTTTTTTCACTGATGAAAACTAAATGAAAACGAAATAAAAACTAAGCTAAGATGACTAAAACTAAGACTAAATATATTGACAATTTCGTAAACAAATAAAAACTAGCCTAAAATGTTAGTGAGGGACTAGTGGAGAAGAGATCCAGTAGAACTAAAAGACAAGTCATTTTGTGTTTGGTTGCGCTCGGGTGTTGCGCTCTGAAAATAGCCGATCTACAAGCGGTGCGACGCGCTGTGACCTTGTAGATCTGCAATTTTCAGCATGCAACCAAGTGTAAAATCAGCCATTACGACGTAATCAAGGCACCGCCAAAATACATTTTAGTTGACTAAATCATCTGTATATTTAGACGACTATAATCTTATGATATTTAGTCGACTAAAACTTACACATTTCAGGTGACTAAAATATGACTAAAACTAAATGAAATTTTATTCAAAAGACTATGACTAAAACTAAATCAAAATATGCTGCTAAATAAATAATACTTAATCTCTCTACCACTCTCAGTACTGTAAAGTAGCATACTGGAAATGTTCCTATTATTCTTAAGTATTTTTGACCAGAGCCGCAATAAGTAAAAAGTGAGTAGCCATCACTGATAAAGAGCTCTTATTCCTTTATCAGTTTCTTCTCGTATTTGAAGAAGTTTTGCTCATGGGACTGATTGATTGATTGAATACTTTATTAGCAGTTTGCCAAAAAAAAGCTCAGGAAAGTACAAGTTCAATACAAGGTCTGCTAAGAGGAATTTCAACCCAAGAAAAGCCATAACCTTTAACTTTATACTGTAGGACGTATCTATCAGCTACCATTGTTGCTGGCCGTGGCACGAAGTTATTTTTATTTTAGTGTTTTAGAAAAAAGGAACACAACCACAAACTGAGGCTGGAATCAAACCAGTTGTTTATCATTTGAGGGTCGATACAACATGTTTTCAAATCATTCGGGGAGGCTGTGGGTCAAGAAAAATATGATGTATTTATTTCAGAGCACTTTACAATCCTCCAGTGAACCCACTCCTTGTAAATATCTAACGTTCCCTTGATATAAGCGCTGGGTTACAGAGAGGCTAAGGACACTGCTAGCTTGAGCTAGGCAAACAATTCCAAACAAATTGCACAAAAACAAACCCGGCTGAGGGTCTCTTATGCCCGTAAGCAGGTGCAGAGGGCGAGTTAATCGCTCAAGTGGTGATTGAAGATAGAAGGGTAACAGCTTTGCTATGACAACCACTGCAGTGCATGCAGACTGTATAGAGACACAACCTGAGAGGTGGGGCCCTTCACAGGGAACGCTGAGGGCCCCACATCTCATTTAGCAAAGACTAGTTTTTTTTTTGCCCTTCAGTTTTTCAGTGGTGGAAAGTAAATTTACTCAAGCATTGTACTTAAGTACAATTTTGAGGTATGTTTTACTTTACTGGAGTATTTCCAGTTTTCAGTACTTTTACTTCTACTCAACTACATCTCAGAGGAAAAATTGTACTTTTACTCGACTACAATTATATGAAAACGAAGCGATGTCAGGCCACATCGTAGCCTAGGCCCTTGATACAATTTCTAAATCTCTGGACCTCTATCAAACTTGAGAAACAGTGGATTAACTCATTGTCATTCATTGTCGTTGAAGAATGAGAATTGTAGTTGTTGAAAGCTTATTGAAAATGCGTGCGTGCGTCCGTGCGCGTGTGTGTGCGCTTGTGTGCGTGCATGCGTGCGTGTGTGTGTATGTGTGTGCACGTGTGTGAGTATGTTCATTGTCGTTCAAGAATGAGAATTGTAGTATTTGAAAGCTTATTGAAAATGTGTGTACTGTATGTGTGTGAGCGTGTGTGAGTATGTGCGTGCGCATGTTTGCTTGCGTGCGCTTGCCTTGCGTCCATGTGACACTGTCATATACGACGAAGTATAAATCGGACCTCATTTAAGTTTCCTATAGATGACATAACATAGAGTGATATAAATTGACGTTGGCAGTTTGGCATTTGGAAGCTCAGCTATGCCCACCTCTAGGTGGCTCTTGTTGATGTGTTGTATTAATTAGGTCTGAACATGGTTGGTTTGTGAACGTGGATCAGATGGCAGTGGTGGAAAGTGACTAAGTACATCTATTGAAGTACTGTACTTAAGTACAATGTTGAGGTATTTGTACTTTACTTGAGTATTTCCAATTTCCAATACTTTTACTTCTACTCCACTACATCTCAGAGGCAAATATTATACTTTTACTCGACTACAATTATATGAAAACTTTAGTCACTAGTTGCTTTGCAGATATAAATTATTATATTATAAAACATACAACCACTTTAGCCCTATTTTATACATAGGCTATTTGAAAATATCAGATCTACAAGCTCACAACGCGTCGCATCGCGACGCGTTGTGAGCTTGTAGATATGCTATTTTCAAACATTTTAGTACTTTTACTTTTGGTACTTTAAGAACATTTTGATACCAATACTTTTGTACTTTTACTCAAGTACATTTTTAATTCGGGACTTTCACTTGTAACAGAGTACTTCTACATTGTAGTATTGATGCTTTTACTTAAGTAAAACA
>NC_139942.1:53838598-54118598 GCF_963454915.1 Gymnoscopelus microlampas
GCTTGTAGATCTGCTACTTTTGATGATTTTGTGTGACGCTGTAGTATGATCAAGTAGGGGCGTTAATTTAAGTTAAAATACGGAGATAGGAGGTTTCTTCCCGACAGCAACGATATGCATGTGTGTGTGACTGTGTGACTGTGTGACTGTGACTGTGTGTGTGTGTGTGTGCGTGTGCGTGTGCGTGTGCGTGTGCGTGTGCGTGTCCGTGCGTGCGTGCGTGCGCGCGTGTGTCTCCTTTGTAGTCACAGTGTGTGTCTGTCCTGTAGAGAAGGAGATCTGGATGTTTAATCCCCAGAAATCCTTCACAAGATCAAGGTCCTCCAAGCCTGTTGTCTGCATGGCCGCTCACTACAATAGGATTACCATTGTACTGTGCGTGCGCGTGCATGTGTGTGTGTGTGTGTGTGTGTGTGTGTGTGTGTGTGTGTGAGTGTGAGTGTGTGTGTGTGTGTGTGTGTGTGTGTGTGCGCATGTGTGTGTATACGTGTGTGCGTGCGTGTAGTGAGGTAGTCTAGACCTGTGGTTCTCAAACTGGGGGTGGGAATCCCCAGGGGGGTCCCCAACTTATTTTGGGGGGGTCCCCAGATGATTATCTTAATGTGCAATATTGTTTTCTCACTCAACAGCAAAACAAACCAACATACAGTATAAGTGTATACAGGGTATCTGCACATTTATAAAGTGACAATTTAAGGACTTTTAAGACCTTTTTAATATAAGAAAATAAAGAAATAAAGAAAATAAGACTATTACGGTGTCAAAAGTAATCGACATTTTTTTTTTTATGGTAGTTTGTTGACAACAAACTACTATAAAAAAATGTGTCAAACGTTGGCCAAACTTGTGAAAAATTACCTGAGAAAGAGGCGAAAAAAAATTCCTCACAACGCCTCATGTTTGCGAGACGTTGTGAGCTTATTAGATCGGCTATTTTCACCTGTGGAACCGAGTCAAACTAAATGTAATGCCTCGACTCCCTTTCTTTCTTCCTCCCCCCCCCCCCCCCCCCCCCCCTCCCCCCCTCCCTCCAGACCATAGAGAACTGTGTTTGCATCCTGAGGAACCTGTCGTACCGCCTGGCCGCAGAGACCTCCCAGGGCCAGCAGGGGGGGTCAGAGGAGCTGGACGGCCTGCTCTGCGACGCCGGGGGCAAGGACGCGGAGAGCTCCGGATGCTGGGGCAAGAAGAAGAAGAAGAAGAAGAGTCACGACCAGGTGAGGAGACAAAGAGAGAAGGAAGGCAGCCATTGTTTTTTTTACAAACAAAATGGGATCTAACTAACAGCTTGGCAGTGGCGTGCACAGACATTTTGAGGGGCAGGTGCTCAGGTAAATTATACTTTTTTTTGTTTACTTGGTCTGCTCTTTTTTCCCTCTACACCTATACCTCTTTGCCAAAAATAGCCGATCTACAAGCCCACAACGCCTCGCAGCGCGAGGCGTTGTGAGCTTGTAGATCGGCTATTTTTGGCTAAAGTTCTCCTCAGAAAAGGGATGCTAGGTTTCGAGTGGTTATGGTAAAAAGAAAAATCATATCACATAAAGATTTGGCAGACCCCCTGTAGTAACTCTGAGGACCCCCTAGGGGTCCCGGACCCCGTGTTGAAGACCCCTGCTGTAAACTGAAGTGCCCTTTTTTTCAAAAGGGCACTTCTGGTCAAGAGGGCAAAGGGCAGGTGCTCTAGCACCACCTAGAGTCTATCTGTGCACGTCCCTGTGCACAGACACACAAACAAATCTGAAAATGTATAAAATATTCCGGGGATTGCCTTCTTTGGCCCACTGCCAGTGGGCACAATAACGTTGGCACTGATGGGTGTTTAGTGGTTTGGAACATTAGCCGCAAACTAATCTCTCAAGACAGATTCAGCTAAAAACATTAAATGTATTTTTTTTTGCCGATGGGTTCCCAGATTGGCCTCGAACAGACACAGCAGACGAGGCACACAAGGACACACTAACGTTGGGGGACACACACACAGCCGACCGACCGTTCTGTGCCACGCTATAAAATTAAATATAACCGTACAGTGTGTATAGACCAATTATTTGTTTATCAACATTGAGACTGGACGCACAGATGATTGTTTCACGCAATCAATTCTCAACCTGTTGTTTCGGGGTGCGCTGGTTTCAGCACACCCCGACCCCCTCTTGTGTGTTGGCTGGTGAGGCGCGTCCTAGCGAGACCTGACAGAATGGGTTTCATTGAGCGCATACTGGTTGCACGCATACTGGTTCTTATCAGTGTGACGTCGTCTGTTAAGAGGTCTATAGTATTATCCATATTATGGGTAAAAGACATAAAATAATCAAGATCAGTCATCAGTCAATATCTCTTACATAGAGACATGGTACAAGTAGGGTAAACACAACCCTAACACACCCTAAACCCATTATTGATTTTTTTTAATTTTTTGTCCCATTCCTAAGCCAATAATTTGCTAGCCTCGGAAACCCATGCTTTTTTTTTTGTTACAAAAGAAAAAAAGTCTGGGCGAACGATGCAGGAACGACTAACCAACCAGAGTGCAGAGGGGCGTCGCTCTAAATTTGGTGACGTCAGCGTGCTCCGTGCACAGACCGGGGGGGGGGGGGGGAGGGGAGGGGGGGACATAGATTGGTGAAGCAATAGGAAGCACCGCACGAATCCGGGCGGCTGGGTTTGGATCCGCCCTTCGAGACCTTCGATTGGGCTCGTTCTTTCAACTCTAACAATGTGCTGACCGGAGACATTAGCAGCATCTTTCCGCTGGTCATCAAATTATTGGCTTAGGAATGCGACAAAAAACAAAAAATCTCCATGAATTCAAGTCTCCATGGGGTGTGTACTCGATATAAAATATGTCATTTTTTGGGTGAACTATCACTTTAAGCCGTATATACTACGAAATAGCAAAAATAGCAGATATACGAACTCAAAACGTGCCACATGACGAGTTGTTAGATCGTCTATTTTCATTATTATTAATTTTTTTTTTATGATAATAAAAAAAAGGAACGGTGTTGGAGATACAATGTTTCCACCTGACAACATCGAAATCAAATTCTGCATAGAGATCCCATTCTATGAACAGCGTTACTGATCTGTCAACAAGCATGACAACGTCTTGTAATGTAAAAAAAAAGACTTTGTCTTAATTTCACGCTATCAATCATTTTGCACAAGTTCTTTTTTTTTTTTGGTCATTCATTCAAGCGGAATGATGAGGCAGGCATCTCCTCATTTGTAGTCCAGCATCATTTAGACGTTTTGTGGGCAGCGTACGTGCGCTTTGCTTTGCCTAATCTCTGCGTCACTCTCTTGTGTATACAGTCACATCATATGAATATTTATGAAGATCCCGTCCCTTTATTTTCTCTTTTGAAATTCATGATGTTTGAGCCTGAGCTCCTTTTTCTGAGTCAATGTTGACGTCCAGCTGTCATGAATATTTAGCGGCGGGCCACAGTGATCCATAACCCGTTGAAACCGGGGAAACGCATCTGTGTAATTTTTTTGATTTCCTTGGCTATTCAAAAATGGCAGATCTACAAGCTCATAGCGTGGCACCGAGTGCCGCGCTACGAGCTTGTAGATCTGCTATTTTTTTGAAAAATCTGTGCAAATGTGTGCAAATATTTTGAATATAATATATTCAAATAAAAAAAATATATTATATATATTTTTAAAGCGAACATTTGTAACTCAAATCTTTGCTTCTGGGGAAAAATATTTTACAAATGTTCGCTTTAAAAAATATACACTGAGATTTACATTTCTTCTTTTTTTTTAAATGGAAGATCTACAAGCTCGTGGCGTAGCAATCGGTGTGCCGCGCTACGAGCTTGTATATCTGCTATTTTTGAATAGCCCAAAGTATGAAATAATGGTTATAACTCAAATCTAAAATGACACAGTATATGCGTTCACCGGAGTGAATGGGATAATAATCATATCAAAGAGAAACCTCAGACGCTGCGTACGATCCGCGACCCCGCGACCCCGTCATCCCCTTCAAACAGGTTGTTTTGTTTCCCTCATGTCTCATTAGCGTATAGCGTGCCTCTCCGTGTCATCTGTCAACATATCTGGTTGGGTGGGGGTTTAGCAGTGGTGGAAAGTAACTAAGTACATTTACTCAAGTACTGTACTTAAGTACAATTTTGAGGTATTTGTACTTTACTTGAGTATTTCCCATTTCCAATACTTTTACTTGTAGCCTATACTCCACTACATCTCAGAGGCAAATGTTGCACTTTTGCTCCACTGCAATTATTTGAAATCTTTAGTTACTAGTTCAATCACTTTTTCGATTTTTGATTATTATCACAAAACATAGATTAACCACTTCAGCCCTATATACATTCGGCCATTTGAAAATAGCAGATCTACAAGCTCACAATGCGTCGCGACGCGACGCATTGTGAGCTTGTAGATGTGCTATTTATAAAAGATTTTTATACATTTGAAAACTTGAAATGGGACATTCTGCATAATGAGTACTTTTACTTTTGGTACTTTAAGTACACTTTGATGCCAGTGCCTTTGTACTTTTACTCGAGTACATTTTGAATTCCGGACTTTTACTTGTAACAGAGTATTTCTATATTTCAGTATTGATACTTTTACTTAAATAAAAAAATGTGAGTACTTTTTCCACCACTGGTGTTTAGTTGGGGGCAGAAAGACGAGCCTGTTGTCAGTTGAAAACAAATCCAGCTTTGTTTGTTTTAACTTGGGCAGAATGGAGCCTGTGTGGGTGGGAGGTATTTTCGTCCAGTAAATCCAGTATAACGTTGAAACCTCTTATCTCCATATTCTAACACGTTGTGTTTTTTCATAAATTAACGCTCCTGCTTGATCATACTACAGTGTCACACAAAAGACACACGCAAAGTAGCTGCTACTTTTGCTACTTTTGAATTAGAATATATATATATATATATTTATATATATTTATATTTGTTATATTATATATATATATTTGTTTTTATCCCACGATTTTGTAACCCATTTTTTTCACCCAGTGCCAATTGTCTAAGTAATCCTGGGCGCTACACTCCCTCTGCCAGCCTAGGGAGAGCCTAGAGCCGAGCTCATGCCTCCTTCAATGCATGAGGAGTGAGCAGGCCGCTTCTTATCACCTGACAGGGGGGGGGGGGGGGGTTTCCCTGGTTAGACGTAGCGCGTGGAAGGAACACGTTATTCCAACCAGTTCCTTTCCCCTCCATCAGGCGCCCCGGCTGGCCAGGGGGAGGCAGTATAGAGACCAGGATTACTACATGTTTTTTGTGAGGGTACCTACCCTAGGAGACACGGGGAGAACATGCAAACAACACACATAACAGTTTTGGACACATGGAGGTTTCCATCCGACTAAGACGATTATACTGAACTTCGAAAATGTATTCTTGCCAGGCTTGTAGTTTATTTCCATATATATATATATATATATATATGTATATATATATATATATGTATATATTTTTAATTGACTTCCTTGCGTTCCCCATTGCCAGGCAAACATTTCATTCAGCCTCCCTTTGTTTATAACAGAGAGAACTCAGACAAAATGGCTGCCTTGGACAGGGGATGAAGTAATGAGTGTTAACTGTCGGCGTGTGTCTCCTCTGTTGATACAAATTCCATGAAAGCTGCGTCATTTAACCACATGAACCCCCCCAGGGTTCCCCAATAGGTGTGTGTGTGTGTGTGTGTGTGTGTGTGTGTGTGTGTGTGTGTGTGTGTGTGTGTGTGTGTGTGTGTGTGTGTGTGTGTGTGTGTGTGTGTGTGTGTGTGTGTGTGTGTGTGTGTGTGTGTGTGTGTGTGTGTGTGTGTGTGTGTGTGTGCGTGCGTGTGTGTGTGTCCAGCTGATGCTCATTGACGCTCGTTCATTTCATACTGGAAGATAATTGAGGTGACTGGGCTGAAACTTTATCTCAGTAAATGACATGGAACTCCATATTTGGGCATGGCTGACATCATATAGTGACAACATAATGATGGCGTGAGCTTTGAATCAGCTCGGCTTAAAACCAGACTGCACATTGTGAATGACACACATGGAGAGAGACATTGAGGAAGCCTTCATGACCAAACAGACGACCTATTCCAGCAGAGATCCACACATTTGATTTTCATCTGGTAATTGCCCTGAAACCAATCCTGGATCGTAAGATCATCAATTACATTCTTGGACCATTACAGCCCATGCATGGCAGCTTTGACCATGAACCAACTGTTCCCGACAACGAGCCAGCAGCAAGGCAACTCCGAAGAATCAAGACCTTACAGTAGTCGACAGTCTACCAAGACGTCAACGCAATCGGAAGTAAAGAGACGTCATTTGACTGACACAGGAAAGAAAACTCACATCTGTAAACAATGTGACAAGAGTTTCGGTCAGTTAGGTCACCTGAAGGCACACCAGCTTATCCACACTGGAGAAAAACCTTTCCACTGTAAACGGTGTGGCAAGAGTTTCAGTCAGTTAGGTAACCTGAAGAAACACCAGCGTATCCACACTGGAGAAAAACCTTTCCACTGTAAACGGTGTGGCAAGAGTTTCAGTCGCAGTTCTCACTTGAAGGCACACCAGAGTGTCCACACGGGAGAAAAACCTTTCTATTGTAAACAGTGTGTCAAGAGTTTCAGTTTATTAAGTAACCTGAAGAGACACCAGCGTACTCACACTGGAGAAAAACCTTTCTATTGTAAACAGTGTGTCAAGAGTTTCACTGAGTTAGGTGACCTGAAGAGACACCATCGTATTCACACTGGAGAAAAACCTTTTTACTGTAAACAGTGTGTCAAGAGTTTCAGTTTATTAAGTAACCTGAAGAGACACCAACGTATTCACACTGGAGAAAAACCTTTCTACTGTAAACAGTGTGTCAAGAGTTTCAGTGAGATAGGTCACCTGAAGAGACACCAGCGTATTCACACTGGAGAAAAACCTTTCTACTGTAAACAGTGTAACAAGAGTTTCAGTCGGTTAGATCACCTGAAAATACACAAGTGTGTCCACAAAGTGGACTTGGGTGTTGGAAGTGCATCATTGCTCCATCATTTTTACGGTTAACCATTAACCGTTAGTATTAACATTGAGTGCCTTCTTCTTCTTTCATATATCATCAGATGGCCAACTCAGTGTCCTGCAGCCACGCCCTCGTCTCTGGTCCTAAGTCGAAAAGACCAGCTTCTGAGGGTGGGCTGTATAGGGGGCAGCCGGTGATAATGTGCTCGGCAGTCTGTTCAGGCTCGCCACACTCGCATGCTGCACTGTCCGTTAGGCCCCACTTCTTCATAGAAGACTTGAAGCGCCCGACTCCAGTGCGCAGACGGTTCAGCGAGGTCCATAGATGGCGTGGCATGTCTTCACATTGAGTGCCAAACACGTAGATCTACGTGTTTGCAAATACACCCGTCGAGTGCCATTAACGTAGATCTACATGTTTAATTATTATTTATTTTTTTCCCACATGGGGCGCAACTTAGGAATGATCCGAGGACCCTGTAAAATGGAATACCTTCCGTCCGTTCCAATGATATGATCTTGAGAAAAAGGTCCATATCTCCATATCTTTTTACAGTGGTGAAAACAAGTCATTTTCGACGGGCGATCACTCTGCAATGGCGGATCGCGTTAGAAATATTATTGTTCCAGGACCCCCGAGCATCGCCCAGACACCCCTTGTTTACATCCGGGGTCCTCGTGGAGGCTTCTACAGCTCTAAACAGATCGGCGTAAACGGTAACGGTGCGTTTTAACAGCGGGCGATTCAGGATAGTATTTTCCGGAAGTGCATTATATGTTTATGAGAGCCGACAACTACTGGCGATAGGGCGAAGTGGGCGGGGGGCGATGAAAGATGGATTTTCTTTATCTTTTGGACGATGTCGCCCGGCGATCGCCCGAGAGTCGCCCGCTGTTAAAACGTACTGTAAGAACGCTGGCACTGGATGTACCCTGTTTTTAAAAAAAAACTCTGGGCACTTGATGTGTTAACCGGTTACCAATGTCTTAACGCCATCACTAGCTGCTGAAGATGCAGACTTTTCAAGCACACCGTAACAACCAAATAAATGGTTGGTTCTCAACTTATTTAGTTTCAACTTTCAAGAGTGCATTATTTCCTTGTGTGACCCTCAGCACAGGATGTAAAGGTTTCATGACATGCTGGTTTCTACGAAACATTAAGTCTTTATCATGGTCCTTCAAACGTGTATTAAAAGGTTTTAACTGAAAAATCCACTCCAGTGAGCCATGGCACGTGTTTTTTTCTCTCAGTGTTTCAAAACCTTTTCAGCTGCAATGAAAAGAAAACCTATTTGCCTGAGGGTGTCGCTGTTTTTGCCTTTCAATCATCGCCTCTACTCTGCGGGTAGGGGGCGGGGTTAATGGACTTTGACATCAAAGTCCACGGGCCAATCACAGCACTTTTCTGAGCCTAATTATTCCGAAAACCCCAGACCACAGGAAATCCACTGAATGTTCAAAGTTCAGTTTTTTTTTTGGGTGTGTAACTGAGGTCAGAAAACCTAAAAAAAACAGACGAATCCCAGGGCTAAATTATGAGTACCACAACCAATAATAACTAACAACCAAGCCCTAATCTGTTCGCAGGTTGTGTGGCCCTCGGCTTGGTACCCTAGCCTAGACATAATTTGGCCCTTGGGGAAAACTAATTGGGGAACCCTGGCCTACAGCGACCATATTCTGGGCGTGTCATAAAAGAAGAGCATTCTGTGAAAATAGGCAAACATGGGCACACAGGTTGAGAACCAACAGGGATAGATGTACTCGTTAGCTTCACATGCTTTAGTTTTTTTGGACATTTTTCCTCGTCAAGCAGCAGAAATGTATAAATTCTCATTCAGGGGGAGTATTAGAGCAAAGAGGAAGTGCAGGAAGAAAGTAGAGAAAAGGAGTAAATGGAAGACGGAGGTGGTTTTGATGACTGTCTGTTCAGCTGAACACTCCAGCTCTACGTGCATCCAAGCAGAACCAAACCAGACCAAGGAATCTTAAAACCCAACCTCGGGATCAGCATGGAATATGGGCCAATTCATACCCCTCCATAATCATAACCCATTACCTCCCTCCTTCTCTCTCTCTCTCTCTCTCTCTCTCTCTCTCTCTCTCTCTCTCTCCATTCCACTTCAGTGCAGCTGTGGGTGATTATCATGAACTAGTGACAGGGGAGCACGGTATGTTACGTACAGTAACTGTCGGGCAGAAACCTTGTATCTCCCCATTTTGAGAGCGTCGCTCAAATGTACTGTATAGTGGAAAAGTAGGGGTGTGCCGATACACTAATTTCACGAAACGATACGATACGATATTTGGCTCACAACTTCGATACGATTTCGATACGATACGATACGCACTTTTTTTATTATGAAAATATATGGAGGAGAAAAAAAGAAAATGCAAACAAATAATTCTGTTTTTGCATTATTCAGACATGCAAACTTGTAGCTTTTCAGCTACAATAGCCGTTTTGAATCCAAATAGTATGACACCTGACCCGAAAAAAAAAACATGTTGTCACTCTTTTCACTTCGGGGCCGTTTGCATGCCTGATTATTATGATTGTAAAAAAAAAAAAAAAAAAAAAAAAAAAAAAAACGATATTTTTTTTTTCCAAAACGATACATATCGTCGCGAAAACGTATCGCGATATATCGCGGGACGATATATCGGCACACCCCTAGGAAATAGCCATGGTGTGATGTGTTGCTGTGAGGTTGTAGATCGGGGCTATTCGGAAATAGTTATGCCTGTCTGTGGGTTTTCATAAATATTTAGCCGATGAAAAGTATTAACATGAGGCTGGTGACTAAATCATAATTACTCCCATTGGAACACAAGTTATTTTTTATCGCCATTTCCTGAATTGTAAACACTTTATGACACATAACGAACGATTAGTAGAAAAGGGTGAGAAAAAACGAGGGAGACGAGGTAAAGAAAGGAGATGAGGACCGGAGATGGGAGGATTGGAGAGGGGAGGAGGGGAAAGGTAGAGTAAAGGAAGGAGAAAAGAAATGACAGGAAAGGAGAATAGCGCATGAATAGAAGCGAGTGAAATGAGGACATGCTGTAATGATGAGAGGTCTTTCCCTGGGTGTAACCTACTCTCTAAAACATGGAGGTTCTGATAGATGTCAGCTCAGGTGGCATCATTACAGACCAGTGTTGAATTTGTCGACTAAAACTATGACGAAAAATGTTGGTCGACTACCTTTTTTCACTGACGAAAAAGACATAAAAACAAAATAAAAACTAAGCTATGATGACTCCCTGCCAAAAACGTAATTAACCAATTTTGCCAAGCACGTTTTTTTTTTTTTTTTTTTTTTGACCCAAAGACCAAGGAGATATGATTTTTCGAAGATCTAGACTCCCATCCACTTCCTTGTTAACTTAAAACTTAAAAATTCTGTATCTCGGCTGAATACTTTTTTTTTTCAATGAAAAATCTCTGGCAGTGGGCAAACAATTTCGTCAACAAATAAAAACTAGACTAAAATGTTAGTGAGGGACTAGTGGAGAAGAGATCCAGTAGAACTAAAAGACAAGTCATTTTATGTTTGGTTGTGCTCGGGTGTTGCGCTCTGAAAATAGCCGATCTACAAGCTCACAACGCGTCGCGCTACGACGCGTTGTGAGCTTGTAGATCTGCTATTTTCAGCATGCGACCAAGTGTAAAATCAGCCATTACGACGCCATCAAGGCACCGCCAAAACACATTTTAGTCGACTAAATCAACTGTGGATTTAGTCGACTAAAACTAGACAAAAACGAAAACATTTCAGATGACTAAAATTGTATGGAATTTTATTCAAAAGAATATTACTAAAAACGAAATCAAAGTTTACTGTCAAAATCAACACTGTTACAGACATGAAGAGAAGAAGTAGAGTAGGAGAAGGTGGTTGAAATGAGGACATGATGTAATGATGAGAGGTCTTTCTCTAATGGGTGTAACTCTCTAAAACATGGAGGCCTGTGATAGATGTCAGCTCAGGTGGCATCGTCACAGACAGGGACTAGGAGAGGAGACGAGAGGAGACCTAATTAGGGAAAGTTAGCTAAATGTATTGTCCAGATTGGTCACAAATTTGACTAACTTTCCCTAACTAACCGTGCCAAGCTAAATGTTAACTCATTCACTGCCAGGAATTAATTAATGAATGAATTCATCCGTCTCCGGTCCCCTTTGCCAACGAAAACGCCGATTTTACTGTGCCTTTAAAAAATCAGAGAATATTCTCCGTGACCGCCGTCCTCACGGAGATCGGCTCATTAAACGCATTAAGACCTGGAACGCAGTGGAACGTCACTTTTTTTTTTGGATTGACCTCCATTCCAGAGCTATAGCCATTTGAATGTGGCTTGTCTGTCTTTTGAAAAACAAGCAGAAAACAACAGAAATCCGAGAACATTTGACTTTAATAAATCCTTTAACATGAGTTGAAGGTGCATAGCTTTTTTGTTGTTGTGATCATGCGATTTCTGGGTGTACCCTTCAGCATTTAGTGCACATTTTATACAGATACCAAACTATCTAAATCTAATCATACAACTCTCAAGAGGAACATGTTTTCTTTCTTAGGGTTTTTCTCTCTAAAATGTTGCAGCCGGCTTTGTTCGAGCTCTGATGAAAGTATTCATATACATAATTCATAATTCATTCTGAATTTAATTTTCAGCTTGTTTTAAAAGTTCATTTAAAGGTCAGAATGGGTTTGTGTTGAGTTGTGACAAGCTCAACAAAAGTTAAAATATGCTTCTTCTTTTTTTAAGGTCTTTAAAGTCAAGCCCTTTAAGACTGAACATGAAATAAATTGCAGATCTGTGTGTTAAACAAGGAGTATATATTCCATTCCCTTTCATCTGGGTCTACTAATAGCCATGTTGAAAGGGCACAACTTCATCTCTGCTCTTCTTTTGATCTAGATTTTCAAAGTGCAAATCTGTATCATACTGTAGCATGTTTTTTTTCAGAGGGTGTCCAGACCCCAATCATACTGTTTAAGTCTTTATGTTTTTCTCTTTTTTATCCTAAATATAATTAAGGAAACCTCTGTGGACAGGATCTGTCTGTCCCGCCCGGTTCTCCTCAATGGCTGGAGCAATTGATCTGAATTTGCACACGGCCATTGGCCATTAGCATATGCACCAAATAATGTCGCCCGTTTTTAACTTTCCCAAAATGTAAGCTGTTTATTAGCACTTTTATGTCAACATCAAAGTTTGGGCTATGGGAGCTATCGTCGCCATGGTTATAGCGCCCGAAGCTATGGGATGAATGGTCAAACTGCATACTGCGCGACAGGCTGCGCGCAGGACAGGCCGGACGCGTGCGCGGGTCCGGCCGTGTGTGTGTGTGTGTGTGTGTGTGTGTGTGTGTGTGTGTGTGTGTGTGTGTGTGTGTGTGTGTGTGTGTGTGTGTGTGTGTGTGTGTGTGTGTGTGTGTGTGTGTGTGTGTGTGTGTGTGTGTGTGTGTGCGTGCGTGCGTGCGTGCGTGCTGTGGTTTCGCGACGGGTCGCGCACGTGTGTGTGTGTGTGTGTGTGTGTGTGTGTTGGAACTGTTTATGAGCGGGTGTCTCTGTTTGCTGTGGGTCCACAGCGACGGGACGCGCGCGCGCGTGTGTTGGAACTGTTGCAGGTATCAAGTCCAAAGTCACTTTCCATCCCTGATATACTGTTTGTGCACAGCACATAACCCAAACTGTACATACTTTGGGTGCTCCATACTAGTATATATATACGTCCCCAAACTTCTAAAGACATTCATTTGCTCCAGAGGTCTGCTATTCTTTCACATAATTTACCATCAGATATAACATTTGATATCTTAGCTGTCAGGACAGAAACCCTGTGTCACCATATGTCGACTTTTATGTAAATGAATGCCCTACTGAATCATACAAGAGTGTCACACACAAGGAGTGAAAATAGTCGATCTACAAGCTTTTCTCTTCTTCACTATTTCTAAAATAATAATAAAAAAGTAACAGTTTTGGTTTCCACCCCGACAGCAACGGTTTGTTTATACACTCAGTGAACTTTTGAAAACCCAGTGGACTCATAACACATTTAGTCTGCATGAATGATGATTATAATGATCAGTTAATTACACTGACAGAATTTAAAATGAATTAACATTTCTCCCAGGAAGCTGAAGAACACCGGCACCTTACTGATTGAATTCATTCTATTGTTTTTGTTGTTTCTTTTAACTCATTCACTGCCAGAATAAATAAATATATCATCCACTGCCTGCAATTTTTAGATTTTCTTCGTAGTAAGTAGTCACAGAATATTTATCTCCATTATGATCGATTGATCCTTGCTAATAATGGGGGGTTTCACTGTGCTTCTGGGGAAAAATAAATGTCACCGTTTGCTTGTTATAGGCCGTTGAAAATAGCATGGATCGCCAAAAATACATAGTAAAACACAGGAGGCGAGATACGTTAACCAGGAAGTGAATGGAGCAGTAAATCTTGGGATCACGTGATCCCATGTTCTGTGTGCATCTGGGGATGAAATGGTGACTCATATGTTAGCAAAGAGCGCCATCTAGTGGAAACACTTTTTTTTTAAAATAGCTCTATATTCCGGTAGTAATCATTGCTATTGAGTGGGTGTCCCTGTCTCTCCAACTCTGTGATCGTGTACAACATGTTCAAATATTTTGTAAAGTCTCTGACAGTTTTCTTATTTAATGACATGCCTAATGACATACCTTCTTTTGCACACAGTGGGATGGAGTGGGACCCTTCCCTGACTCGGCGGAGCCCCCTAAAGGCATTCAGATGCTATGGCACCCCACCATCGTCAAGCCCTACCTCACCCTGCTGTCTGAGTGCAGTAACCCCGACACCCTGGAGGGGGCCGCGGGGGCCCTGCAGAACCTGGCCGCAGGCAGCTGGAAGGTAACGACCCAACAATGTAGTTAGGTTGCTCTGTCTATGCTGTGACTAATGTACATACATACCCTACATTGGGAAGAGCAAATCGTTGCTGTCGGGCAGAAACCTCTTAATATATCCTTAACCTCCATATATTTTTTTTTGTTTGTGTTTTCTCATAAATTGATGCCCTACCTGATCATTAGCCTGGGATCAAAACCATTTGCGGGTTTCTGGTCTGGTCGGGAGCGGAAATAACTTTACGTCATCAGTCGCATCATCAAGTGGCCGGGAGGGACCAAGGGTGCCGGTATCACCCAAAATAATTCCCCGCGATCAAGGACATCATCATTTTAGGGCCTACCCAATAAAAACCCTTGATGCGGCGTAGTTTAGCTTATAGGAATAGTATGTTTGGTATATCCATCCTTTATTCCAACTCGTAGCGACTGGTGAGACTAAACTAGTAGTTATACTCGATTCATCATTTTAACACATTGACTGCCAGTCGCGTAGATCTACGCGAACCGATTTAAAGCCGCAGCGTGCCAGTCGCGTAGATCTACGCGAACCGATTTAAAGCCGCAGCGTGCCAGTCGCGTAGATCTACGCAAACCGATTTAAAGCCGCAGCGTGCCAGTCGCGTAGATCTACGCGACTCGCATTTCCCATGTTAAATCGAAAAAGTGCACTTTCCGGAATTTTTTTCGACCCATTTCCGGTTCCGGGGCCGACCGGAAACGGAATAATACTTGTTCCGTTTTTTTCGCTCGCATCCGTTTCCTGTCTAGGCATCAGCTTAGAATCGATTTATCTCCCTTGTGGTTTTCCTCACCGCATCGTCCTGTCTAACATTCTCGCATGTAACTTCAAAATGGAGGCACGGATCGGCTCGCAGTTTTTTGTTTTTGTTTTTCACGGATCCCGTGTTTGTGTCGAACCAAATGAACGCGGATTTTAAACGGATTTAGCGGGGGCTATGACGACATGAAAAAAACAAAAAAACAACAAAAAGAGCTTGGCACTGGTAGGTACATTATGAGATTAACCTCTGGCGTTCAATGTGTTAATGGGGATTGGGGAAACGAACAAAAAAAGCAGAAAAAAACGTTGTTGTTTTTTTCCAGTAGGGGTGGTCTAGAGCGGATCACACAGGCCAGTTGGAACGAATACCAGGCTTTCCTCCGAGGTGGAAAGTCTTGTGACGCATGAGGTTACTTGATCATACTACAGCTTCACACAGAGAGCATCTACATGTAAAAGTGGAAGATCTGCAAGCTCGAAACGTGGCGCGAGTTTTGACCTTGTAAATCTGCTACTTTTGAAATCGAATCCTGAAAAAGTCACAGTTTTGGACATATGAGGTTTCTACTAGACCAGGGACGAAATATTAACTAATAGCTAATCTTTTTTTTTTAGATTGTACTTACTATTGCAGCTATTAATTATTATTGTTGTTATTTATTATTCCTCTTCCTCTCTCCCGTCTCCGTCCCTCCCTGGCTGGCTCCCTCTAGTGGTCGGTGTACATCCGTGCGGCGGTGCGTAAGGAGAAGGGTCTGCCCATCCTGGTGGAGCTGCTGAGGATAGACAACGACAGGGTGGTGTGTGCTGTGGCCACCGCCCTGAGGAACATGGCCCTGGACGTCAGGAACAAGGAGCTCATTGGTCAGTTTGGATTGAATTTGCTTTGTAACAGCACAAAGGTACGGCAAGACAAAGGGCCCTATTCTTGCCGGTGCCTTACCCGTTGGCATTACCCGCTGCCCGTGAATTACGCACATGGGAGCTGGCACTGTCCCTGAACGGTATCCTGCGGCCGCTATACCCGCTATTCATTATGCCGACCTGGAGGTGTGGCCGTGGACGTGTTGTTGCGCTTTCCCTAAAATTACTATCTTGCCCACACACGTTTGGGAAAGTGTTGCCAGGTCCAGTGTTGCCAGGTCTGCTTATTATAATTTTCCCCCAAGATTCTATTTGAAAATAGCAGATCTACAAGCATGTGACGCGTTGTACGTGAGCTTGTACACCTGCTATTTTCAAATAGCTGATGTATAATGTTTAAAGCGCTCATGTGGCACATGGTCGCTTCTTTTGGGCTTGTTTTCCTAGACCTCGTTGCTTGTTTCTCTCACAGAAGCTGGCAACGCTGCGCACAACGGCACAACATTCGAGGTCTTCCTCTCTCTTAATTAAATCTCTGTGATTCTAATTTTCCTATAATCAGCAGAAGTGAGTGTCAATTCCTTGTGTCAATTGTGTTTATATAAGATGATAGTCTATTCAAAGAAGACAGTTTGTGCTGCACGCGATGCCATGCTCTCCAAATTACACACTTCAGTTTTATTCATCCATTGCTTAGGAAATAATGAACTGATTACAATAATTTAAAGTTGCCTCTAATCAGTAACATGAAAGCAGTAACGTTTTGAGCTTGAAGAGGATTGAGGCCAGTTACTGAACTGGTTTCCTGTACATCGTTGGTTCTCAAAGTGGGGTCCGGGGACCCCCAGGGGTCCTTGAGGGAGTTCCAGGGGGTCCCCAGCTAAATGATGGATAGTTAGGAACCAAATGGACCCTATTGGGTCTGTAACTCTGAGAGTGTACAAATGGAACCAAATGGACCCTAACGGGTCCATTTGGTTCCATTTGTACACTCTCGGAGTTACATTAACATTGGTTTTACAAAATAAATTGGGGTCCCAGAGATAGAAATGCCATTAAATGGGGGTCCGTAGCCTAATGCATGTCAAACTGCGGGTCTTTGAAATTAAAATGGTTGAGAATCACTGCTAGAGCCGTAAAAATCTTCTCTTATGGGGGTCCCTGGCTTATCTTTTCAAATGGGGGTCCGCGGGCTAATAAGTGTCAATTTGGGGGTCCTTAAGATGAAAAAGTTTGAGAACCACTGCTGTACATGATGTCATGCAGAGGATTGTGACCAGTTACTGAACTGGTTTCCTGCTCATCAGAATAAATAGTAGTATTGATATGACATCTGCAATAAACTGCTGCCTGCTGTGGGCTTCCCGTCCCCATAGCAACAAACTGCCAGCCTCCCTCTCCTCTCTCTCTCTCTCTCTCTCTCTCTCTCTCTCTGCACAGTCTGAGGTTTGTGGCGCGGAGCAAAGTAAATGTGTGCACGCGCATGTGTGTGTGTGTGTGTGTGTGTGTGTGTGTGTGTGTGTGTGTGTGTGTGTGTGTGTGTGTGTGTGTGTGTGTGTGTGTGTGTGTGTGCGTGTGCATGTGCATGCATGTGTGCAACGTGCATGCATGTGTGTGTGCGTGATACCACTGCAGGGCATTAGAACAAAGAGTCTTGCCCTTGATTCCTCGCTCCCTGTATGAGGAAATTGTGTCAAGATGTGATATATGACAGCTGATGTCATCGTATCCTCAAATACCCCGCCCCCCCCCCACCATGTCAACGTTGGGAGCTTTTCCTTCTGCACATACAGGAGCCTTAAGGAGCCATAAGTCCGATGTACTACAGTATACCCTTTAAACCCTCTAGTCTTATTGAAACGGAGTTGAATTACAACTGCACTGAGGACCGTTTTTCACCGGCGTCTACACCAAACCTCTCGGCAAACATTCGGCAAAAATGGCAGATCTACATGTCGCAATAAATGAAGCATAGCGTTAGTTCATGCAGGACACAGAAGTCTTGCACGCCAAAGCTGTAACCAGCGGTCAGTCAGCTGATGTGAACATCAGCTTTCTATTCCCCATTCACAGCTCAGCTGGTCATTACGCCACACACTCATACTGCAATCACAGCTCACGCATTAGCAAAGAGGTTCCTTTAAATACGGCTTCATATTCTAGGTCTTTCTTGGTCGCTGAACCAATGCATTTTGCTAGCTCCTCCTCCACCCCAGCCTCCACCTTTTGATTAGAGTCTGGCATAGGCTCAAATACTTGTGATTATCATGTATATCTGCTTGTTTAGAGTCTTGCATAGGCTCAAATACTTGTGATTATCATGTATATCTGCTAATTCTAACTAATATGTCTATGTACTTATTGTTGATATATCCTTATGGGGGATTTGCTTAAGCATTTCCTGAATATATACTTAGCAGGCTACTTCGACAAAATTCAGAAAATATTCTCCCAAGAGCGGAGCTTTAACGCCAAGCTTAACTGTATTCCATTTGTGGCAATAAATGGTTCTTTATCTACTTTGACGTGAGTGTTTCTGATTGAACGGCTATTGCGACATGGAGGTCCCCCCCAGAATTCTTCTGCCTACACATACGTCATGTCCTAGTATGAGCGAATAGGGGAAGAGAATCAACGTCACGTGATGCCTTTGTTTGGACCGGCAAAAACTCGGATGTGTCTCAAAGAATGTTATTATTGGCAGAATCGCGGAACGTTTAGAATATTTTGCGGTCCCGTTTAAATTTTTCACAAGATCGGTGGTTGTTGCAATGACCTGCACTACTATACTTCACCACTATGTTGCTCTCTGATGAAATAAACCCATAAAATGTAACAACGTGTACGTTCCGTAGTGGAATTCCAATGTTGAAAGCTGTTGTTGTTTCACCCGAAAAAGTAATGGCAGATTCGGCCACGCCCCTAAATACCCGTATAATGTGTCTCAAAGAAAATAGGCATGCTGGGGTTCAAGTGGATAACCGTACATGCTGGAAATAGCCGATGCGACATGTTGTGAGCGTATAGATCGGCTATTTTATAGGACTTTATTCTCATCTCTCCACCTCTCTCCTTCTCCCCCCCCCACAATCTCCCTCTCTCTCTCACCCTCCCATCTCCTCCCTCAGGTAAATACGCCATGAGGGACCTGGTGCACCGCCTGCCCGGCGGCAGCAACAACAACAACAGCAGCGGAGGAGGAGGGGGTGGCGGCGGTGGGGGCGGGGCCAACAACAACGGCGGCCTGGTGTCTAAGACCATGTCGGACGACACCATCACCGCCATCTGCTGCGCTCTGCACGAGGTCATCACCAAGAACATGGAGAACACCAAGGCCCTGAGGGACGCCGGAGGCATCGAGAAGCTCATCAGCATCGCCCGCAGCAAGGGAGACAAGTACGTCAGTGGCGTACCCACCATAGAGGCAGGGCAGGCGGCCGCCTGCCCAACTAAAATCTAGCCTCCCCTAGAAAATAAAGTAAAAGACTGAAAAACAGGCAGTGAAAAAAATCCAAAGAGAATAGTGGCCGTTGGACCTCCTCGTCGCAGCCAATCGCCTATAGTGATGCAAATGTGTGCCTTTATATTTTCATGGGGTGCCAGGAGAGTCAGCTGGGGGTCTGGGCCATCACCTGTAGGCTACTCACCTCGCATAAAAGGGGCTCTGAGTCTGAGAGCAGCTTGAGCCATGAAACTACTGTAACAACATGAAGAGACCACTGCTTAATAATTGATTGATTTATTATACTTGCATATTGTTTTTATTAACGTTTTGTAGTCAGTGTATTGTTGTTGTTAACTTGTTTCCCCCGAGATTTCCCCCCGAGATTTTTCCCCGAGTACCCCCCCCCCCCCCCCCCGGGTAGAGAAAAAAAATCTCGCCTGCCCTAAATGTACTTTCTGGGAGCGCCACTGAAGTACGTTACAATTAGAGACAAGTAACAAGGGAGACAAGCACTATGGATATGATTGGATATCATGTCCATAGTGCTCACACACAGTGTGGATATCATGTCCATAGTGTTCACACACAGTGTGGATATCATGTCCATAGTGCTCACACTAGAGGTCGTCGGGTTAGGCATGTAACCCGAAATACCCGGGATCCGACCCGTACCCGGCTCGGTCACAGGTCCATTCACAAGAAGTGACTCCGGGTCCGGGTCGGAGCCGGTACAGTCCGTCTCGGGTCTCGTTCGGTCACGGGTCCATTCACAACAAGTGACTCCGGGTCGAGCCGGTACAGTCCGTCTCGGGTCTCGGTTCTCAGACTGTGAAATGCACGGTTCCACTAATACCCGAGTTGACCCGGCGAGCGGGTTTCTCGGGGCTCAGACTGTGAAATGCACGGTTCCACTAATACCCGAGTGGACCCGGCGAGCGGTAGGTCTCGGGGCTCAGACTGTGAGATGGACGGTTCCATTAATACCCGAGTGGAGGGAGGGAGGTCGCTCAGAAGAAGACAGACTGGCAGTGACGCAGTCAATAACTGGCTGCTATTTATATTATCACTACATAATGTTATATCATTGACCTAAATGGCGATATATTAACAAGGATAGGATGATTAAAACATATGTCTGTATTAGCCTTGATGATCTTCTTGATCTTGACCGAAGGCTCTGTCTGTAAATAACTTTGGACAGGTGGAAAACTTTAGTTAAACTTGCAGAGTGGCGCATTACTTTACCTGAGTTACATCTTCTGATAGTTGTACTTGAATGTTGACATGAAATAATAATCCTGTTTAGTGTTTCACAACCACGAGCAAAGACTACAGCGCAATATTAACGGCGCTGATCATCGACACACACGTTGAAAGTCTAGGACAAAGATACCAAGGATTCGACAGTGACGTCACTATGCAACAAGGAAGTAGCGACGGACGCTATGCCATGTTGTTTTAAAAATAGCAAGGATTCTTCGGCGATCTGATATGACATCACCGACCAATCCTTGGACATATTTGACCCACCAGTTATATCAAATATTGTCGATTAACGTAACGCTTTGGTTAATGGTTAAAATGGTAAAATAGTCGAGTTAATATCATAGCATGTTGTTACCGGTATACTCTGCAAAGCACAATGGAAACTCCAAAGCCAATTATAATGTTAAACAACATTGAATGTGGTTTAACATTAGACATTTATGTGGATTATAGTTGGCAATGAAGAAGGATTACAAACATCTAGAACGTGGATTTATTTTTGTATAGCTGTCGAATGAGCATTGACTGGGATTATACATCACAACCACGGAGGCTACGTTAGCATTTAGGTAAGTAAGTATGAAACAAATCTTATTTAACGCTGGACAACTTGTACTAATGACGTTGGCAAACTATTTTGCATTCGGGTTTTTCGGAGGCTCGGGTTATGTACGGGTTCGGCTCTTGTATGTCACGGTTCTATACGGGTCGGTTTCCGACAGCTCTCGGTGCTGTTCGGGTCCGGTTCTCAATTTCTAATAATGCCCAGGTCCATTCGGTTTCGGGTATTTTTTTCGCGGGTCCATCCGGGTATCGGTCCTTCATATTGGACCATAGGCCGGGTCCATTCGGTTACGGGTTTTTTTCCCGCGGGTCCATTCGGGTATCGGTCCTTCATATTGGACCATAGGCCGGGTCCATTCGGTTCCGGGTAAAATTTTCACGGGTCCATTTGGGTTTGGATATTTATATTTGACCCGTGAAGACCTCTAGCTCACACACAGTGTGGATATCATGTCCATAGTGCTCACACACAGTGTGGATATCATGTCCATAGTGCTCACACACAGTGTGGGTATCATGTCCATAGTGCTCACACACAGTGTGGATATCATGTCCATAGCGCTCACACACAGTGTGGATATCATGTCCATAGTGCTCACACACAGTGTGGATATCATGTCCATAGTGCTCACACACAGTGTGGATATCATGTCCATAGTGCTCACACACAGTGTGGATAGCATGTCCATAGTGCTCACACACAGTGTGGATATCATGTCCATAGTGCTCACACACAGTGTGGATATCATGTCCATAGTGCTCACACACAGTGTGGATATCATGTCCATAGTGCTCTCACACAGTATGGATATAATGTCCATAGTGCTCACACACAGTATGGATATCATGTCCATAGCGCTCACACACAGTGTGGATATCATGTCCATAGTGCTCACACACAGTGTGGATATCATGTCCATAGCGCTCACACACAGTGTGGATATCATGTCCATAGTGCTCACACACAGTGTGGATATCATGTCCATAGTGCTCACACACAGTGTGGATATCATGTCCATAGTGCTCACACACAGTGTGGATATCATGTCCATAGTGCTCACACACAGTGTGGATATCATGTCCATAGCGCTCACACACAGTGTGGATATCATGTCCATAGTGCTCACACACAGTGTGGATATCATGTCCATAGTGCTCACACACAGTGTGGATATCATGTCCATAGTGCTCACACACAGTGTGGATATCATGTCCATAGTGCTCACACACAGTGTGGATATCCATACATGGCAGACTGGCGTTCACAGCCCCTTAGAGCGCTGGGTCATGGTTCACCGTGGCGGCACACTGCACCGTTCTGGTTCTACTACAATCAGGCTGAGTGTCAAAAATGCTAATTGCCAATTAATGTAAAGAGGGCTAGAGGTTAGGGTCAGGGTTAGGGGTAGGCGGGGACTGCAGGCTGATCGTACGGCACAAACCTGTAGCGTATGTAGCCTATTATATATACATACCTTATATCTACAACTCGCATTACAAGCTTGTAATGTAAATTGTCTGTTTTCGCTGTTTCCAAAAACAAGAGAGAGAGATGAAGCAGGGACCCCCTACTCTATATTGTATAAAATTGTGTTTCAGATTAAATGTTCTTTTTTACTTAGTCTGCTCTTTTTTTCCCCTCTACATCTATAGCCTCTTTGCCAAAAATAGCCGATCTACAAGAAGCTCTGCTATTTTCGGCTAATGTTCCCCTCAGAAAAGGAATTCTAGGGTTCAAGTGGTTAATGTAAAAAAAACGAAATCCTATCACACAAAGAATTGGGGGACCCCCTATAGTAGCTCTGATGACCCCCTAGGGGTCCCGGACCCCCTTTTGAAGACCCCTGGCGTAGATATTAGTCTGGAATCTCTGTGTGGAACCTGCATTTCCATGGGGCGAATTAAGAAAATGAGGTTGAAAGTGGTAAAACTATAATACTAGAATACAATCTCTTGTGGTGTGTGTGAGTATGTGGGTGCTTTGTTTGGTTTCTTCATTGCATTTCTGTCATGGGGTTAAGGTATCTATTAAATGTGGGGGCTCCTTTATAATAATAAGAGTCTTGAGCACACAAGGTTTGCTCTGAACACCAACACTAAAAGCCATAGTTGTGGAAACTAAGTTACAACAGTAATAAGCCAATAATTCAAGCTTGAAAGCGATAGGGGAAAAAAACAAAACTTCAAAGTACTTTCCTGCTCTTTCATTTTTCCTCTAATTTAGAACCAAAGATGAAATTCAAATAACTTTTTTGTTACAAAGGAGAACAGTGCTTATCTCTGTTGTGTATCAGTGCATTGAAATGGAGAATCGGCAGCCGATTTGGTCTAATGACCAATGAATAACAAAAGATTAGTCTATAGGAGAATAGACCAACCAGCAGAACTAATTGGACAATTAAAAAAAAAACTTTTAAGAAAAACACAGCAATTGTGTTGTATTGGTGGCTGACTCAAACCCTGGAGATTATGGAAGCAATGAGTATTCAGTCAGTCTGTCTGTCAGTCAGTCAATAACCAACCAGTCCGGTCATTTGATTGTTCAGTCAGTCAGTCAGTCAGTCAGTCAGTCTGTCTTATAATCACTGTGACATCTTTCAGGTGGCATTTTCTCCCGACAGAGAACATCATGTCTTTCTACAGTAGAGATATGCTTAGGTATATTTTAGGGGTAGAACGATACATTTTAACAGCTATATGATATATGATACGAGAAACTGGTGAGGGAATACATCAGCTCCACGCTACCTGCCTCGCTGGATCCGTGGCAGTATGCATACCGCAAAAACAGATCCACCGACGACGCTATTGCCATGGCTCTCCACACCGTCCTCTCGCACATGGACAACAAGCTGCTGAAGGACAAATATGTACGTATGCTGTTCGTGGACTACAGCTCAGCATTCAACACCATTGTCCCAGCAATACTTGACAAAAAGCTCAGAGACCTAGGGCTACACCCAAGCATGTGCGACTGGATACAGGACTTCCTGTCCAACCGACATCAGGTGGTGAGAATGGGCAGCATCACATCTGACCCCCTGACCCTCAACACCGGAGCACCCCAGGGATGCGTGCTGAGCCCTCTCCTCTACTCCCTGTACACGTATGACTGCATAGCCACACATGTCTCCAACACCATCATAAAGTACGCGGACGACACGACAGTGATAGGCCGAATCGTAAACAACGACGAGTCTGACTACAGAGACGAGATCAACTCACTGGCGCTCTGGTGCCGGGAGAACAACCTCGCTCTCAACGTCGACAAGACCAAAGAACTGATCGTGGACTTCAGGAGGCCGCGGAGAGACCATGCGCCCATCCTCATCGACGGTGCTGCAGTGGAAAGGGTCAGCGAGTTCAAGTTCCTCGGAGTACACATCGAGGAGGACCTTAAGTGGGAGACGCACACCACACACGTGAAGAAAAAGGCTCAGCAGAGACTGTACTGGCTCCGCCGCCTGAATAAGCTTGGAGTAGGACAGCGCATCCTCAAGCTGTACTACAACAGTTCGGTTGAAGGCGTCCTAACAGGCTGCATCACGGCCTGGTACGGGAACTGCACTGCCCGAGAGAAGATCAACCTACAGCGAGTAGTGCGATCGGCAGAGCGGATAATGGGAAGCGACCTCCCAGCGCTTCAGGATCTGTACAAGAAGCGGTGCGTGGTCAAAGCCAAGCGCATCATCAAGGACAAGTACCACCCTAGTCACAGACTGTTCAGAACCCTACAACGACCGCGACCGGGCAAGGGGACCTATCGCAGTATCAAGAGTTCCACCACCAGGTTCTGGAATAGTTTTAACCCGGCTGCTGTCAGAATGCTGAATGAAGCATGAGCCCCTTTCCAGCAGCCTGACAATAGGCGGTACTGCCCAGCTGGCTGCAGACTTTTCTGGCTCTTCCTGAACACACCTGTGGATTATTATACCAGGAAATGACTTGGACTTATGAGGAATCATACCAGCGGAAAAAAAACCCTTTAAGTGTACAGTTTGTGACAAAAGCTTTAGTCAATGCTAATCTTAAGAAACACATGTTGATACACACAGGAGAAAGGGCTTTAATTGTACTCTTTGTGGCAAAAGCTTTAGTCAATGCTAAAGATTACTTTTTGTTGCTCTCCTTCATGGAGCTACTTGCGGATTATACCAGGGTCAGTCCACCTTAGGTGAACACGCACTGACCCTCTGCACCTTAATCCCCATGTATAACGCACAATCTTTTTTTATTTATTTTTTTATTACTGCGCTCTTTCTCTCTAAGCACCTTAGCGTCTATAAGTATATCATGCACAGTATACATACATTGCTGCTATGCTCAGGCACCTTAGTTTGTCTCTTATCTCAGGTACTTTGTAAATATGTAGATAACTTGTTTTTGGCCTTCTATTGTTCTCTGTTGATCTCCTTCCCACTTAACCCCCTACCCCTCTTCTTTTTCTCTCTCCCCACTCTTCTTTCTACGGAATTTAACGTTGCGATGGGAGTGTTGTACAAAAACGAATTTCACCCACTTTTTTACCTTGTAAACCTGTGATGTGACAATAAACCTGATTCTGATTCTGATGATTGACGATACAATACTATTGAATGATTTAAAATCGATAGAGTAACTATTTAGCAAAAAAAATTGAAACATGTGGAAAATGCAGTTTTTTTAAGGGAACATGGTATTATTATGGATATAAATAGTAAACACAGTGATTCTCTGGCAAATACATGGACATTGTATTTGAACACATATGGACAAACTGGCACCTTGACATGAACACAGATTACACACATTTATCTATAGACCAAGTGAAGCGATATGGATTGGAAAAGTAATAAAACCTCTCTTTCTTTATTTTTTTTTAAATGGCTAAATACAACGCACAAGTACTTAGTATCGATAGATACAATCGATTATTTGCATTGCAAAACGATACGATACGATACAAAGTCAAACGATACGATATGTCGCTGTGTGCATATCGATAAAGTTGAATCGATGCAGTTACTGTATTGACACACCTCTATTATATTTCCCATCTGTTCTTTTCAAGTTCATTCTCTTCTTATCAGCCCTGAGCAAAGCCTGTGTGTGTGTGTGTGTGTGTGTGTGTGTGTGTGTGTGTGTGTGTGTGTGTGTGTGTGTGTGTGTGTGTGTGTGTGTGTGTGTGTGTGTGTGTGTGTGTGCGCGCGCGCGTGCGCACACACACACTACACTACACTACAGTAGTTCTGAGCTGTCATGTTGTGTTGAGTGGTGTTCCTCATTATATCCACTGCTATAGATAACGGCCCAAAACACAAAGTACAAACACAATGTATTCCTCCCTGTTTGTTCTATAGGCACACCCCTAAGGTTGTGAAGGCTGCCTCTCAAGTCCTCAACAGCATGTGGCAGTACAGGGACCTCCGCAGCCTCTACAAGAAGGTACTTTACTGACAATGTGTTGAATAATGAAAGGAGACATCTAGAAATGTAATTAAAGGGATAGTAAAGGGAAATGACTTATATTCTATCAATTACACACTCCATGAAGCATTGAATTCATGGATTTGTTTTAGTTTTTGTTGCATTCCTGAGCCAATAATTTGATGACCGGCGGAAAGATGCTAATGTATCCAGTAGGAGACTCAAAGTTGACTCTTTGTGTCTCCTACCGGAGAGACCGACGGTCATCAAATTATTGGCTTAGATTGCGACAAAAACAAAAAAAAACTCCATGAATTCAATGCTTCATGGGGTGTGTAATTGATAGAAAATAAGAAATGTTTTGGGTGAACTACTCCTTTAAGTTGATGTATTGAATACACTCACTCATTTATCTCCTATAGGATGGATACTCCCAGTACCACTTCGTAGGCTCCTCCTCCACGATAGAGCGGGACAGACAGCGTCCGTACTCGTCGTCCCGCACGCCGTCCATCTCTCCCGTGAGAACCTCGCCCAACAATCGATCAGGTGAGTCCCTCTGACTGCAGCGTCTCACTCCATCTGCACACCATAGTGTCATGGTAAAGGTGCTGTGTCATGTGAAAGGTGCTGTGTCATGTGAAAGGTGCAGTGTCATGGTAAAGGTGCTGTGTCATGCATCAGGGTGGCATCACACACATTGTGAGTTTGTAGACAAGCTATTTTAACAATTTATATCGTATAAATAGCATTTAAGTTGTTATCTCTGAGAGTGTATAAAAAAGGATAGGCCATATTTTTTTTACTCAAGGTTTTCTGAAGAACGGGAACGCATCTGTGCTATAATGATAATATAGAGCAACATAATTTTATTTTTCCAAAAAAACTGATTTAGAAGACATTTGTGGAATCCCTAGAGGCAAAGATTAGAGTAAAAATAATTGCTTTAAAAAATAATATATATTCAAAGATTGGCTCACATTTTCCCGATAAAAAAAAAAAGCAGATCTACAAGCTTGTGTGCCGCACTATGAGCTTGTATATCTGCCCATGTGTACATTCGTGAGTATATTCGCTATTCTTGAATAATAAAAAGAAAAGACAGATTTTGACAAACTTTGTTTGTTCATGCAGCCTAGTCGCTTCTTTTGGGCTTGTTTTCATAGACCCGGTTGTTTGTTTTTCTCGCAAAATCTGGCAACACTACTCCCTGCATCCCTCCCAGGATATCGAACTCTGCGTTGCCGTTTAAACCCCCCAAAAACCGTATCCTATCCTCTGAGGAGGACTGAAGTCTCTAAGGAGTGTGTGTTCACACATAATATCCACACTGCAGTCGTTTAAACAATCGTTAACGAATGGAGAAAGCGCCATGAGGCCGATGAGCCTTGGCTCGATGCGTTTGTGCATGCGGTGCGGAGAGGGGATTGAACTGGAGGGTTTAGGAGCCCGGCCCCCTCGCAGCACCACATTAACCCATTAAGACCGGGAACGCATCTCTGTCATTTTAAGATTTCTTTGGGCTATTCAAAAATAGCAGATATACAAGCTCATAGCGCGGCACCGAGTGCCGCGCTATGAGCTTGTAGATCTGCTATTTTAGAAAAATTGTAAAAATGTGTGCAAATCTTTGAATATGTATTTTCTTTTAAAGCAAACATCTTTAACTAAATCTTTGCTTTTGGGGGGGTCCCTGGAACGAAATATTTGGAGATGGGGGTCCGTGGCCAAATACATATAATTTTGGGGGTCCTTGACATAAAAAGTGTTAAGCACCACTGATATTATAGCAACATAAGTTTTTTTTTTAAACCGTTTGAGATTTAGAATCCCCAGAAGCAAAGATTTGAGTTAAAATGTTCACTTATATATATATATATATATATATAGTCAAAGATTTGCACAAATTAACACGATTTAAAAAAAATAGCAGATCTGCAAGCTCATAGCGCGACACCCGGTACCGCGCTATGGTATATCTGCTATTTTTGAATAGCCAAAGATATCCAAAAAATTACACGGACACATTCCCGGTCTTAATGGGTTAATGACCAAATGAACCGCTGCAAGTTGGATAATGATACAGTTAGAACAGAGAGAGAGAGAGAGAGAGAGAGAGGAGGGACAAGCCGTCCACTGATCCCCGTGTGGACAAACAAACAGACGGGCAAGGCAGAGGACAACTAGCCCAGCGGGGCTGTGTGTGTGTGTGTGTGTGTGTGTGTGTGTGTGTGTGTGTGTGTGTGTGTGTGTGTGTGTGTGTGTGTGTGTGTGTGTGTGTGTGTGTGTGTGTGTGTGTGTGTGTGTGTGTGTGTGTGTGTGTGTGTGTGTGTGTGTGTGTGTGTGTGTGTGTGTGTGTGTGTGGGATAATGACTTGAGTATTACAGTAGACTATAGCTATTGAGCCATGTGGCACACACGATCAATAGCCAGTTTTCCACCAAAGGACCAAACACGTGCTGACTCATTATCTTGTCATTGAATCGACCCCCCCCCCCCCCCCCTAACCTGCAAAAGCCACCAGGATTAGAATTGTCTAATTGCTTGTTTTTCAGCGTGGTGTAAAAAAAAAAAACATTTAATCGAAAATCGAATTATGACCTTAAAATTGGAGGTCAAATCAAATTGTTTTGACACACACACAACACACACACACACACACACACACACACACACACACACACACACACACACAAAAGAAGGAAAAAGAAGAAAGAAAGAAAGAAAGATGACAACGCAAGAGCCCACAGTATTTGTCTGGCCAATCAGCCTGATCTCACAGAATGTAGTATACATTGCACGGACCTATAGTGCACGTCATTCCGTGCATAGTCGCCTAGAAAACCCGAAAATCCGTGCATATGTACGGCGAGTTCCACGGTGGGCGTAACCAGTTGCAACGCGGAAAAACCCGGAAGCAGAGCAGTCCCCACACAACAACATGTACGATTCTGTGCCTATCGGTGCATAACTCAAACGGCGCTGAGTAGGCTCAAGCAGTGGCGTGCACAGACATTTTGAGGGGCAGGTGCTCAAGTAAATTATACTTTTTTTTGTTTACTTGGTCTGCTCTTTTCTCCCTCTACACCTATACCTCTTTGCCAAAAATAGCAGATCTACAAGCCCACAACGCCTCGCGCTGCGAGGCGTTGTGGGCTTGTAGATCTAAAGTTAGATCTAAAGTTCTCCTCAGAAAAGGGATGCTAGGTTTCGAGTGGTTATGGTAAAAAGAAAAATCTTATCACATAAAGATTTGGCGGACCCCCTGTAGTAACTCCCTAGGGGTCCCGGACCCCCTGTTGAAGACCCCTGCTGTAAACTGGGGGAAAAAAAAGTTTTTTTTCTTTTTTTCAAAAGGGCACGTCTGGTCAAGAGGGAAAAGGGCAGGTACTGTAGCACCTCCTAGAGTCTATATGTGCACGTCCCTGGGCTCAAGCGAACGTTGCAACGTTCGGGACGGCAACTCGCTGGCTTTAGCTCGGTGGTCCCTCGCGTGGCTCCAGTTCCCTTGAGACTGCGCGCCTCCGAAATGGTTTGGTCACAATGGAGGAGATGCGAGGCGGCTATGCACGGATTTTGGGGTTTTCCAGTTGTCTATGTACGGAATGACACTGTTCAAGAATATAATAGCTCACAACGTTTCGCGATGCGATGCGTTGTGTTGTGAGCTTGTAGATCTGCTATTTTCCCACCAAAAAAGTGAAATATTTTAACAACACAAATCTGGCAACAACAAAAAAATCAGATGATGATTGCGCGGACAATTACATACATGTACTCATTTAGGGGTCCATGATGGTTTACTACACTAACTACGCTACACTAGAAACAAGCCCAAAAAAAAACTACCAATATTTTACAAGCAACTTGTAACTTTTTACAGAAAAACAAGCCCAAAGTCGCTTATAATAAGCGGACATGGCAACACTGACTGTAAACCAGTGACAGCAGAGACGCAACGCTAATGCAATATTTACTCTGTCTCAGATGGATGCTGGTCAACGGAGGGTGAGAGAGAGACTGCAGTGTGTGTGTGTGTGTGTGTGTGTGTGTGTGTGTGTGTGTGTGTGTGTGTGTGTGTGTGTGTGTGTGTGTGTGTGTGTGTGTGTGTGTGTGTGTGTGTGTGTGATAAAGAGAGAGAGAGACACAAAGTAATGTGACTAGTCATTTAATTACAAACGTCTCCCTCCAGTTGAATCTCACAATTAGTTTTTCTTGATGATTAACTTAATGACTGTTTATTTGTGTACGCGTGTGTGTGTGTGCATGTGCGTGTGTGTGCGTGTGCGTGTGTGTGTGTGTGTGTGTGCGCGCGCCTGTGTGTGTGTGTGCGTGTGTGCGTGTGCGCGTGTGCGTGTGCGTGTGTGTGTAGTGAGTGCTCCCGCCTCCCCCAGGGAAATGATGGCGCTAAAGGAGAGGAAGGCGGACTACGAGTCGACGGGCAATGCCAGTTACCATGGTAACAAGGGCGAGCACACTTCCAGGAAGGATGCCATGGCGGGTAGGACACGCACACACACACACACACACACACACACACACACACACACACACACACACACACACACACACACACACACACACACACACACACACACAGTATACAGTACACACTTTGACTGCACACTGCCATTCACACATAAACACATACAGTAGTCACTCAGCCCAGGGGGCCTTTGGAAACGTCACACCTCTTCTCCCCTTTTTACTAATCTACACACACACACACACACACACACACACACACACACACACACACACACACACACACACACACACACACACACACACACACACACACACACACACACACACACACTGTAAAAAATACACACCTTTACAGACATTGTGAGCTTGTACGTACTGTAGGTCTGCTGTTTTTTGCCGCTCGATCCCGTGGCGTGACAAAGCATAACTCAGGCAGACAGTATAGTGTGAAGATGAACGTGCACATCAGTGGCTGGGTGGCTGGATTCGAACCCAAATCTGTTCTATATGTGTTTAGTCTCTAGAGCCAGACTGTTGACTCACACGACGTTCACAACGCTCTCCGTCATACAGTCTGTGCAAAGGAAGAGCTGGAAACCATCCGGGAGAGAAGCATATGTTTAGATGTACATTACAGTGAATACAAGTCTGAATATAAATGTAATTGTCTTGTTTAGATGAACATTACAGTGAATCAGGCCTGTCCCCAATTAAGAATTTACATAATCTAATCTGATTGTCGAAATGTTGCCTATAGTCGCCGGTTAGTCGAATCATGCAACAAAACAAAGTTATATATTGGCAGTCGAATCAGTTTGATTCGACTGCCAATCTCTCAGCCGAATCATGCAAAAAATATATAATTATGCAATAGAAGATCATTCCATTTGGGCTGTGGGTGGGGGGTGCTTAATGTCTGATTTAACATATTATTGCTTGGTTTCTCCCAATAAATGATGATATATATCCTATTTAGAACTTTTTTTATGATTCGACTGAGGGTCGAATCAGACTCCCTCAATCGATTTGTCGACTATTCGACTAATCGAGGTCAAGCCTACAGTGAGTACAAGTCTGAAAAGATAAATGTAAATGTCTAGTTCAGATATACATTACAGTGCGGAGGCCACAGGGAAGTGTTTTTGTAGGGCTTGATTCGGAGATGCTTGACCTCCTTGCTGAACCTCCCAGCTGTGCCTTTTCTCCCCCCAACTACTCTCCTATAACTCTGTTCCCATTCTGTTCTCTGTCACCCTGCTCCACTTAACTATAACTGCTGCTTTTAACCCATATAAGACCGGGGAATGCATCTCTGTCATTTTTTTTTTCTTTGGCTATTAACAAAAATAGCAGATCTACAAGCTCGAAGCTCGGCACTCTGTGGCCACGCTATGAGCTTGTAGCTCTGCTATTTTTGCCACCCTCAGGTCAAAATGTCAGCTTTGCACACAAAACTCGACCGCTTTTGGTGACCCCGTGGCCCGCTGAAAACGGGTGGTATTCAATGCAAAAAACAGAAACTGAGTTACAGCTGTTTTTCTGAAAATCCAAACTCCATGATGGTGGGCAGGTATAGGCTACAAATATGTGACCCCTGCACCAACCACTTTGTTCTAGTGGGTGAACCTAGCGACACTTACTGCATGAATAAACAATACGAAATGTGCCGGAGAGTATTTTTGCATCAAACTATTCATATACTAGTCCAGGGGTCTTCAATGTTTTCAGGCCAAGGACCCCCTAGCTGAGAAAGAGAGATGAAGCAGGGACCCCCTACTCTATATTGTATAAAATTGTGTTTCAGATTATTTTTTATTTTTTTTACTTAGTCTGCTCTTTTTTCCCTCGACACCTCTTTCCCAAAAATAGCCGATCTACAAGCTCTCAACGCCTCGCAGCGCAAGGCGTTGAGAGCTTGTAGATCTGCTATTTCCGGCTAATGTTCCCCTCAGAAAAGGAATTCTAGGGCTGGAGTGGTTAATGTAAAAAAAACTAAATCCTATCACACATTGATTTGGCGGACCCCCTATAGTAGCTCTGAGGACCCCTAGGGGTCCCGGACCCCCTGTTGAAGACCCCTGTACTAGTTGATGCCTCTTTCATACGGGTGTGTGTGTCTTTATTCACAGTGCAGAAGCTCAGAAATATTTACTCTGAATACAAATGATGTTCCTTCACGGCAGTAATATTCACCTTCTGTGTGAATATATTCATGAAAAAAACAGTTGGTAGAAAAAACTAATTTTCAGTGAATTAATCACACCAAAAATGTCTAATCATTTTCCTGATAATTCTTTATGTATGTTTTAGTCCTGGATGTCTGTGTTTTCACAGACGTTATTGTTCACCATACTGTTGTTGTTATTATTATTATTACTATTATTATTATTATTAGGACCAAAATAATCCGTGTTTTGAACTTAAGTGTCCTGTTGGTGGTAAACTCCCTGATGTCCTGCCTACGCTCAGCACCTTTCCTTGTACAGTAGCTTTGTGTGTGTGTGTGTGTGTGTGTGTGTGTGTGTGTGTGTGTGTGTGTGTGTGTGTGTGTGTGTGTGTGTGTGTGTGTGTGTGTGTGTGTGTGTGTGTGTCTGTGTGTGTGTGTGTGTGCGTGTGCGTGTGTGTGTGTGTGTTTACGGGAGGTTAAAGACAGGGCTTCTGTAATATTCTGACATTGATTCATGTTCATTTTGTTTCTCTCTCTCTCTCTCTCTCTCTCTCTCTCTCTCTCTCTCTCTCTCTCTCCCCGCAGGCCAAATCTCTGGAGGGTCTTCAACGTTACACAGAGGAGCGTACGTTTCCCCGACTGATGACCTCAAGTATAACCAGGTAAAGGCATTGTTTTCATTCATACAGTATATATATCGTAGCTGTAGGGGGGGGGGAACTGTATATCCTAAACGGTTCGTTTTTTATTATTATTTAAAAAAACAATTAACACATTGACTGCCAGAGTTTATTCATAATGTACTCACCCCTGTGCCAGCGATTTGCGTGTTATAAAAAAAATAATATTTTGTCATTTTTCATTCAAATAAATTCTCTGATTGTGGTTTTAAGCACTACGACAGTTCCACCAGTAGAGAGCAGCAAATCCACACATTGATCACATCGCTCGCCCCCTCCCAAACAGGCCCACGTCACATCCGGTCATTCACCGGATGTTATGTTTTCGACAATCCCTGATCCCCAGATCGGCCTGAAAACGATGTGATTACACGACGACGATGACTGTTAGTCACCCGGACCAAAGAAAATAGAAGTTGAGCTGTCCGTTTGTATTTTATACCGTGTGAAAAACCGTGTTTTTCCCTATTCTGGCCGAAAATGACCGGAGAAAAACAATGTGACCCGGAAACGAAATCTGCGTTATACATCCGGCTCCGGGTGAGTGTGACGTAAGTGTAAAACGAAAGTGCTGATGAAAAATAAACAGACCCGCGCGATCACAGATTAAACCAATGAAAATACCTAATATCGAGTTAACTCGATCTAGGCAATCAATGTGTTAAAAATAGCCGATCTACAAGCTCACGACGTGTCGCATTGTGACACATTGGGAGCTTGTAGATCGGCTATTTTAAAAGGATTTTACCCGACGGCAACTCACTGAGCATGAGTGAAGTTCTGCGACAGCTGCTGATTGCTGATTGGGTGGAGCTGCAGAGGCTTGAATGTTCATGCATAACATTATGGATGCTCCCTGAACCATCAAAACAAGCAGCCTTGAGCTAATAAATGACGTTTATTTTTGGTCTATCCACTTTGGAAGTTTACTATATGGTCAGAATATGGAATTACACACCGCACCGGCACCCTTAGCACTATTAAAAGCAGTGGAAATGCTTTGGGTTGTTGTGGGTAAATTGTCTTCCATTGTTGGGTTCCTCTGATCATCAGCTTCCATTCTATTCCAGGGGTCTTCAACAGGGGGTCCGGGACCCCTAGGGGGTCCTCAGAGCTACTATAGGGGGTCCGCCAAATCTTTGTGTGATAGGATTTAGTTTTTTGACATTAACCACTTGAACCCTAGAATTCCTTTTCTGAGGGGAACATTAGCCAAAAATAGCAGATCTACAAGCTCACAACGCCTCGCAGCGCGTAGATCTGCTATTTTTGGCAAAGAGGCTATAGGTGTAGAGGGAAAAAAGAGCAGACTAAGTAAAAAATAACTTTAATCTGAAACACAATTTTATACAATATAGAGTACGGGGTCCCTGCTTCATCTGTCTCTCAGCTAGGGGGTCCCTTGGCCTGAAAACGTTGAAGACCCCTGATCAATTCTATTCTATTATTGTTGTTATTATTATTATTATTATTATTATTATTATTATTATTATTATTATTATTATACATTGTGCTGTGTGTGTCCACTAGGTGTCCTCTCAGGGCATGCCCTCGGAGCCCTACCCACCCTTCCAGAACCCGCCTCCGGCCATCATCGGCGGCGTCATCGGCGGCCCCTACGACGAGCAGGCGTTCTACGAGGACCAGGTGCACCAGGTGGGCACCCTGGGGCGTGGCCCGCCGCCGCAGGGCGGAGACATCAACATGCACCTGCAGGGCCTCAAGTCCACCGGCAACTACGTGGACTTCTACTCGGCCTCGCGGCCCTACAGCGAGCTCAACTACGAGACCAGCCACTACCCGGCCTCCCCCGACTCCTGGGTCTAGAGGGAGGAGGAGGAGGAACTGGAGTGTGTGTGTGTGTGTGTGTGTGTGTGGGGGGGGGGGGGTGAAAGGATGGGAAAAAGGACCAGAAAGAGAGAGAGGAGCGGCCATGCATGTGCATGTTAAACCACCATCAAAACCAACAGACACATTTTTCCTTCGGCGCGAGCGTGAGTGTTACGGTTTGCTAGCAGAGAAATGGGTGGGTGGGCGTGGGGGTGGGGGCGCTGTGCTGGGTGCTGGTGGGAGGCTGATAGACAAGCGAAACAAACCCCCCCACCACCACCACCACCACCAACACCACAATAGGACTTTTATTTTGAAAGAAACGCGTTGAACGTGTGTTTGGAATGTTGGAAAGGACTTGGCGAGGAAAAAGAAAGACTGACATAGAACTACAGAGAGAGCGAGAGAGAGCGAGAGAGAGAGAGAGAGAGAGAGAGAGAGGGAGAGAGAGAGAGAGAGAGAGAGAGAGAGAGAGAGAGAGAGAGAGAGAGAGAGAGAGAGAGAGAGAGAGAGAGAGAGAGAGAGAGAGACCAAAATCTCAGCCACTCGCTCACTCACACTCGGTCACTCCAGCATGGCGGTGTGTTACGGTGAAATTGGTGACCTGCCGAAATATGTGAACATCTTGTGGACTTCACAAGATGTAACTTACACGGAGGTCTTTAAATACGTGGCCTAGATACCGCTATAGGTTGAACTCTGCTAATAAACAAACCACAATGATTAACGTTCGGACGCTGACGTTATGTGAAGTCCACAAGATGGTCACACATTTCAGCAGTTCACCAATTTCACTGTAACACCGCCATGCTGGAATGACCGAGTGTGAGTGAGCGAGTGGCCGAGATTTGGGGTATTGGAATTCAGAGAGAGAGAGAGAGAGAGAGAGAGAGAGAGAGAGAGATATGAATGGAGAGGGATGGAGGGAGGGTTGGATGGATTGAAGGCAGGCTAATTATGCAAGGTTGCAGTGAAGAGGTTCTGGGACGGTAGCCTATCAGAGTGGAGCGTAGTGGCCAGTGTCTTATTGAGGCTGAAAACGACGACGCGAAGCAAGCAAGATGAAAAGTGTAAAATCTGTGACATAAAGTACAGTACAACATGGGGTTTTAGTAAATGTGAAGCACAACATACAGCTATAGGAATAATAGTTGTCTGTCACACACAAAACTTTGATTTATTTCCCGGGCTTCTTCTGTGTCATGGCCCCCCCTCCTCCTCCTCGGGGGAGGGGGGGCAAAGAGAAACACTTCCAGAACTTGGGCCATTTGTAAGAGTTTTTTTATTTCAACTTTTTTAATTCTCAATTACTCTGGTTGTATAGTATTTGATGTACATTATGGGAGAGGCGTTGTGTACTATACATTGCACTACTTTCTGTGTATAAGGCCGCTTGTGGGTCAGTTTCACTTACTCTGTCCCACACCACCCCCCCACCCCACGCACACTCATGCACACGCACACACACACACACACACACACACACACACACACACACACACACACACACACACACACACACACACACACACACACACACACACACACACACACACACACACACACACACACACACACACACACACACACACACACACACACGCACGCACACATATGATATCCGCACACAAACCCACCACCATGCAAAATCTCATAATCATAGCTTTTTTGACACAGAATGGGTTTTAGTGGGTTGCTAAAATGATTTGAAATGTGGATATGTATATTGAGTGCTTCTCCACTGCCCTACAGATAGACTTATTATAAGTAATAATTATTATTATTACTCCTTACTGTGCAGCACATGGACAGACAAACATATATACCTGCCAAAATATGGCCTGAGAGGTTTATACGGTTTTGGGGGTGAACTGGCCCTTTAAGAGTTGCCCAATTGCGCCTTTTTCTACATCCCACACAAAGCTCATTTCCCTCACATTTTCTCGACACTAGCTTTAGTTTGTTGGCGGCAAACTTTTTCCATATTTACACGACGACACCCATTGTGTTCCAACGAGCCCTCTCTCTGAGTATAAAAACTGTGTTAATTGTCTGTTTTTAAAAAGATAAACCGTGCCAAACGTTTGGGTGAACTTCCCCCGGCTTCCTGCTGAAGAGCCGAAGAGGGTCAAAGTAATTAAAGGTTGTGGGGAGTTCTAGATGAGGCTTCCATTTCAACACAGAACGTCATGGGTTCTAAAAATGATGCCAGTTTGTAAATGCGTTGTTTTGTTGGTTGTTGTTGTTGTTGTTTTATTTTTTTTGTTTTGTTTTTTTAAACAAACTGTGTTTTACTGGGATAAAACCTCTTAACTGTCTAAACCGCACCAAGGACTTGAACAAAAACGTGGACGGAGGAGTTGACTGTGAAAAGGGCGGAGCCTCACTTCCTCCAAAGTTGTATAAAATTAGATGATTTCTGTGTTGTAAAATAATCAATGTTCGAAGTATAAAAAAAAAAAACCCAAAAAAAATAACTTTTTTTTTTTTCGGAGATGGGTGGCAATTCTAAGTTCATGGTAGACAAAGCTGTTAATAGAGTATGGATATATATTATATAAATATAAATATATATACTTTTTATGTGCAGATGTGGATGTCACCTATAGCGGCAACATTATGGAATTGTAAAAAAAAAAAAAAAAAAAAAAGACAACGAAACATGTAGGAAATTTTGTTCACATCTTATTTTCTGGTCTTCACACTGAAAAATGTTGACTTTGTGTAGTTAATGTTGTTGCTAACGTAGCGCGGGGGCGACCAGGGCCCGGCTAATCCAAGATGTCACTGACTGAACATAATACTGTATAGAGAGAAGAAAAAAAAACTGTGCTATACATTAATATTTGAAATATCTGAAAGTGTTTACAGAATGTTAATTGACCCCCCCGCCACCCCCCCAACCCCCCTTCCCCATTGATCACCAGCCTGACAAAATGACGCCCTGCCCCAAGCCCATAAAACCACTCACACACACACTTGGGGGGTGATCTCCTTTAAACATGTGTTGTTCCCCCATGCATGATAGGCATATTAGAGTTTCTTATAAAACCCCCCCTCCCCTCCCCCGCCCCTCTAGGGCTGTCACGATGAAAAATGTATGTTGACGATGAATTGTCACTCAAATAACTGCGATTAACGATTTCATTGCGTGTTTGGTCATTGAACATACATCGGAATATTATGAATAACATTTTTATTTCTGTTTGAATTTTTAGCCTTCGTAATCAAAAATTGCACAGGGCAGATATGTATTGACATATTTAATCATTTTCAGCTATTGAAAAAAAGCCCGAAACATTTTCGGTCGAAAGAATTGCTGATTTTTTTTTTCAAATAGCCGAAAACTATTTTTTGGCTGTATGAAAAAATAGCAGAAATATCTGATCTACAAGCTTACAACGCGCGTTGTAAGCTTGTAGATCAGATATTTCTGTTATGTTTTATATTTAAAAATGTGTGAACATTCATTTTTCCACATGGAAACGATTATGAAGATTATGCAAAAAATGTTTGCGATTATATCAAATAATTGCTATTAGACGATTATGTAATGATTGTGACAGACCTATTACTCCCCTCCCCATTCTGATCAATTGGTCTTTGTATTGAAATTCAGCATCAAAGTGCACCAAGGTGTATGCATGTAGTATGTTGTCCCTGCAGTCGATCTGATATACTGAGCGTTTGGCACGTTAGTGAAACTTTTGAAAGAGAATGAGTTGTGAAAAAAACGTTGGGTGACAATACAGCAGCAGACCCTGGTCCTCCCCTAACCTACAAGATGTTTAGAAGTCCTAGAGGTCACCCTCCGATGCTTGAAAGATCTATGAACTATGATGATGCAATTCTTCTCTCTTACCCCCCCACCCCCCCCCCCACCACTGAAAAAAACATTGGATGGAAAAAACTGAACATAATCCTACTTGTTTTAAAAATAAGCATCTGGAAAAAAACGTTATAACGTCCTTTGTGAACCGTAGGCAGAGAAAAACCTTGACATACTGTAAGAGCTGTATGTATGGAGATATTAACGTCGGTAACCTTTTTGTTGCTAGACAAAGAAAAACGTGTTTTAAAGAGAAAAACTTGTGAATCTTTCTATTGCCTCGAACAGATTGCAACTTGCTCCAAAAAAATATAAACGGACCATCGATGAGCCTTTTGGTTTCGGGAGTTGTTTGTTCTTGTAGCCGAAGACGTACTGTATTTTCTGTGTCTTTTTTTTTCAGCTGTAATGGCCGTCCTACAGTCCATCCAGTGGTGGAAAAAGTACTCAAATGTTTTACTTAAGTAAAAGTATCAATACTGCAATGTAGAAATACTCTGTTACAACAAGTAAAAGTCCGCGATTCGAAATTTACTTGAGTGAAAGTACAAAGGTATTGGTATCAAAATGTACTTGAAGTACCAAAAGTGAAAGTACTCACTATGCAGAATGTCCCATTTCGCAAGTTTTCAAATGTATAAAAATCCTTTGAAAATAGCCGATCTATAAGTTCGCATCGCGGCGCATTGTGAGCTTGTAGTTCGGCTATTTTCAAATGGCCAAAATGTATGAAGGGCTGAAGTGGTTAATGTATGTTTTGTAGGCTAATAATAATCAAAATCTGCAAAGTAACTAGTAACTAAAGTTTTCAAATAATTGTAATGGAGTAAAAATACAATATTTGGTTCTGAAATGTAGTGGAGTAGAAGTAAAAGTATTGAAAACTGGAAATACTCAAGTAAACAAAAAAAAATACCTCAAAATTGTACTTAAGTACAGTACTAGAGTAAATGTACTTAGTTACTTTACACCACTGTTAAGCATTGGGTCAGCTGAATAAAATGAGTCACGTGAGGTTTTCCATAAAATGTCTGTCGACATTTAATCGACAGTTTAAGATAGGAGAAATAGCCTAATTAACAATATATGAAGATGGCCTTATGCAATACAAATGTTGGATAATGCAGTTTCTCTTTCAAAGGCTGAGGAGCGAAGAGCTTTCCCATGCTTCAGAATACAAGAGATGGAATATTCTATTGTGCCCTTTTAAATTTTAATTACGAGGCCACTCGGGATGATCCATCATTTGTGTGTGTGTGTGTGTGTGTGTGTGTGTGTGTGTGTGTGTGTGTGTGTGTGTGTGTGTGTGTGTGTGTGTGTGTGTGTGTGTGTGTGTGTGTGTGTGTGTGTGTGTGTGTGTGTGTGTGTGTGTGTGTGTGTGTGTGCGCGTGCGTGCGCGTGTTTGATGTAGATGTCTATACGTGCATGTGCACATACTTGGGTATAAAGATGTTATAATGGTGCTCGATGCCCTCTTGTGGTACTTGGAGGAACTGCAGCCACACAGGTCAGTGTGGCAGCCATTTTAGCCTCTTGTCTGCTGCTGGTGCCTGTGTGAGCACTGTGCTTGCTGTAGACAGGTGACAGGTCAACAAGTCACAGACACAATTTTAAGTAGAATGGAGGCCAAAATCCTCCATTGACCTCCATTATACATTTCTGAACTTTTAAAGGAGTATATTTCTAAGACTATGAAACATTTCAAAGATTCATTTTCTGGCAAACATGTCCACAGTAAGAGTAAGATGAACATTTTAAAGTATGAATGGGATTACTAGGTGTAAGTGTGTAGGATTAGTAGCCTGCCAAAGTTTGTACTTGTTTCCCTTTAAATATCCATTGCCGCATTGACAATGCATGGGGTGCTTAAAGTTAAATATTTCCAAAACTGCAAATGATTTCAAAGAAAAAATCTCAAGCATGCATGTCCACAGTAAGGTGGAATTTTTGAACTATGGAACATGATGACTTACCTGAATTTTGATGCATGAACATGAGACAAACAAAAGCATGGTTCCTGTGGTTGAGAAATAATGATGTCACTATGACCAACACAGTGAATTTCGGAATTTCTATTACTAATTATTATCTTTGCAGATCAAATTAGAGTAAATGTCCTATTATTTATTTTCTCCCCCTGATCTCTCTGTTGATGCCATTTGACCTGTCATAAGAGGCAGTCTGACACACTGTTGGAGCCAGGACTTGAACCTCTAACCTTTTGCTTACCAGGCAGTCACTCTACCCATTCCGTTAAGGTTGCCCTACTTCAAGTAATTGTTTTCAAAACATGTACTGCCAGTGCACCTTTTTTTTTTTTAAATACATACAAATCTTTCTTATGGGGGGCCCCCCATAAGAAATATTTGTATTTAAAACTTTTAAAAAGTGCCTTGCCAATCCATGGCAAGGCCTGTGAACCAGAATGTTATAGGTTTGATTCCTACTGTATCTCTGACATTGTGTGAAAGTATCGACAAATTTGGAAAAAAAAAAGATATATATATATTATTTTTAAGTATTAAATATAAATCTTTCTCATGGGGGGCCCTGACACTACATCTTTTAACATGGGGGCCTTGACCTAAAAATGTTTTAGATCCACATATATCATAGAAACAGCTGTAGGTGAATGGATAGAATGGCTACATAGTGCAATTATTTGGTAATAATACTGGTACTTTTACTTGTAACTAAGTATTTCTACATTGTGTGCTGCTATTTACTTAAGTACACAATGTGACTACCTTTTCCACCACCGCTAGTAATAACTGAGAAACAATATAAACATTACATGAAAATAACTCATTGTTACAGTACTCGACCATAGCTGAGTGGTCAGTGAGATATCCAGAGGCTCTGCATGATCCAGGTTCGATCCCAGGTTAGTACACATGTTGAGGTGTCACTGAACAAGACATTGAAGTTAGAGGAGTTCCTAGCTGAAAGTGTTTTCAGGTCCCAAAATCTTCCATCGATCTCCATTATAAATCTCTGAACTTTTAAAGGCCGCATTGTCAATGGCAAAATGGACCTCAAAAACACTTTCACCTAGAAACTCTTGTTCATTTTGCCATTGACCTTCACTGCTTTTATAGATTTTAGGGGGGAAAGTACAAACTTTGGCAGGCTATTAGTCCTACATACTTACACCTAGAAACCCCATTCAAACTTTAAAATGTTCATCTTACTGTGAACAGTGTTTGCCTGAAAACAAGTCTTTGAAATGTTTCATAGGTTTAGAAATGTACTCCTCTAAAAGTTTTGGCACCTCAAACAACGCTTTCACCTAGAAACTCCATTCACACTTTTTATAATTCATCTTACTGTGGACACAAATGCTTGAACTTTTTACTTTGAAATGTTTTGTAGTTTTTGAGACATTTAACTTTAAGCGTCTAATGCATTGTCAATGGCAATGGATAGAGAGCACCGAAGTGTGACATCACTGCCAGTAGAGGGCCATAGAGGGTCCAAGACTCAAGACCCAAAATTTCTCTTTTGGGCCTTAAGTCTCAAGACTCAACACTGGGTGAAAAGCAATGATTTTGGGAGGGTATTCCTCAGGCATACCCCTGATACTTACGGGAGTATGTGTGTGTATGTTGCCCTCATTCATTAATGTCCCACCTTTTCTGAGACATTCATTTGCATTTACCCTCTGTGGTGTCTGCCAGCAAGGACCTCACACACCCCTCCCCTCCCACCCCTCCCACCCGCACTTCTGAGCATGTGCAGAAAACTACATTTGATTGGAAGCTGTGGCTTATAACCCCACCCACCCACCCCAAAATTCTGCATGCTAATTCTTGTATAAACCCCTTAGCTTATATCCCCCCCCCCCCCCACACACTTAGTGATTTCTGGCCTCCACACTTAGTGATTTTTTCGGATTTAACTTTAGTTTCGGTAGTGACAAACTTTCGTTTTGGTAGTGACACAATGGTGATTTTTTTTTTACTAAGGCCAGAGCTCGATGAATTTTAGGGACCAAAAAAAAAGTCACTACAAAGTACTACCAATCAACTCTAAATTGCCTGAAACGTACTCCTAACAGGTTTTTGGGGGGACGATTTTGGCCTCTAAACTTTTTTTCGGATTTAACTTTCGTTTCGGTAGTGACAAACTTTCGTTTCGGTAGTGACAAACTTTCGTTTCGGTAGTGACACAATGGTGAAAAAAATGTTTTACTAAGTCCAGAGCTCGATGAATGTTAGGGACCAAAAAAGTCACTACAAAGTACTACCAATCAACTCTAAATTGCCTGAAACGTACTCCTAACAGGTTTTTGGGGGGACGATTTTGGCCTCCACATTTTCTTTCGGATTTAACTTTCGTTTCGGTAGTGACAAACTTTCGTTTCGGTAGTGACAAACTCGGTAGTGAAACAATGGTGATTTTTTTTTTACTAAGTCCAGAGCTCGATGAATTTTAGGGACCAAAAAAAAAGTCACTACAAAGTACTACCAATCAACTCTAAATTGCCTGAAACATACCCCTAACAGGTTTTTGGGGGGACGATTTTGGCCTCCACACTTACTGATTTTTTCGGATTTAACTTTCGTTTCGGTAGTGACAAACTTTCTTTTCGGTAGCGACACAATGGTGATTTTTTTTTTACTAAGTCCAGAGCTCGATGAATTTTAGAAAAAAAAAAAAAAGTCACTACAAAGTACTATCAATACTACTAATAGCCTGCCAAAGTTTGTACTTTTTCCCCTAAAATCTATAAAAGCAGTGATTGTCAATGGCAAAATGGACCTCAAAAAAACACTTTCACCTAGAAACTCTTGTCCATTTTGCCATTGACCTTCACTGCTTTTATAGATTTTAGGGGGAAAAGTACAAACTTTGGCAGGCTATTAGTCCTACATACTTACACCTAGAAACCCCATTCTAACTTTAATATGTTCATCTTACAAGCCACTTTACAGAAAAAGAAGCCCAAAGTCGCTTATATTAAGCAGACATGGCAACACTGCTCAGCAGGTTTCGCGGGCTTCCAGTTTCCCCCCCGCCCCCTCCGAGACAGACAGGACAAAAGATGATGATGACGCATCAGCCAAACCGAACGCCATTACATTTGTAAGTATAATATGAGTAAAATAAAGCACTTTTAACGTAACATTCCACCACATGGAGGTTGTGTAGAGTTGTCAGTGTTGTCAGGGAAGGAGATAAAAGGGCTAAAACACACTGTGACACTTCAAAGAGAAGTTAATAATCGTGACAAACAGTTTTTCTTTCTTTCCATCTGATTAGATTCAGGTGAGTTAGCTGAGCTACAGCTAGCTGCTTAGCATGAACGTTTGACTGGTAAAACATAAAGCAGGGGTCTTCAACAGGGGGTCGGGGTCCGGGACCCCATACCTACCCTAGCCCTATGGCATTGGTTCTCAAAGTGGGGTCCGGGGACCCTCAGCACCGCCAGCAAAACTAGTTAATATGGTGTCCTTCACAAACATTTTAACCACTTTATCCATATTTTATACTTTGGCTATTAAAAAATAGCAGATCTACAAGCTCATAGCATGCTATGAGCTTGTAGATCTGCTATTTATGAAAAAAAATGCACACAAATATTTTTTGAGACAGGGGTCTGCAGCCCAAAAAAAACCCATCATTTTGCGGGTCCTTGACATGAGAAAGTTTGAGAACCACTGCCCTAGGGCATTGGTTCTCAAAGTGGGGTCCGAGGACCCCCATGGGTACTTGAGGGGTTTCCAGGGGGTCCCCAGCTAAATGATGGACAGGGACCAAATGGACCCTTATGGATCTGTAACTCTGAGAGTGTACAAATGGAACCAAATGGACCCTAACGGGTCCATTTGGTTCCATTTGTACACTCTCAGAGTTAAATTAACATTGATTTTACAATATGAATTGGGGTCCCAGAGACATACATGTCATTAAATGGGGGTCCGTAGCCTAATGCATGTCAAACTGAGGGTCCTTGAAATTAAAATGGTTGAAAATCACTGCTAGAGAGCTGTAAAAAATCTTCTATTATGGGGGTCCCTAGCTTATCTTTTCAAATGGGGGTCCTTGGCACGAAAAAGTTTGAGAACCACTGCCCTAGGGGCTCCCCAGAGTTATCTTTGTGTGATAGGATAATTATTTTTCCATTAACTACTTGAACCCCAGCATCCATATTCTGAGGAGAACTTTATCCAAAAATAGCAGATCTACAAGCTTGTTGTAGATCTGCTATTTTCAACACAGAGGTTTAGTGTAGAGGGGAAAAAGAGCAGCCCATACAGAGTGAAAGTTTACAAGTCTGAAAATACACATTAACATCCAACAAATATGAAATCTATGAAAACGTTTCATCTGCAACATAATTGTATATATGTAGTGGGATGGGAGGGGGGGTGTAATGGGGAGGGGGGGTCCCTGCTTCATCTCTCTCAGCCAAGGGGTCCTTGGCCTGGAAAACGTACAAGACCTCTGACATAAAAGTATTCAGGAGGATAAAATAGTTTTGTATGAGGTGAAGTGAATATGGGTTTTTAATGTTGAATTGAGCTGTTTTATTGTGATGCTGTGTGCATGCCTGTTTTAGTTGTGGTTAAATCTGATGTGCTATATGTGTTGTAAAAAAAAATACAAAAAAAACGATAATATAGTTAATATAATATAGAATATATAAAGGCCAGATATGTATATTATTTTTCCAACAGACCATTAAGGTGCATGCATGCAGGTGTTTTGTTTGTGTGTGTGTGTGTGTGTGTGTGTGTGTGTGTGTGTGTGTGTGTGTGTGTGTGTGTGTGTGTGTGTGTGTGTGTGTGTGTGTGTGTGTCTGTGTCTGTGTCTGTGTGTGTGTGTGTGTGTGTGTGTGTGTCTGTGTGTGTGTGTGTGTGTGTGTGTATAAGGACTTGACATTAACAATGTTACTCAGCTAGAAGTAAAATGATCGTACAACCCTGTCACTTGACCACTGAAGGAAAAAAATTGAAGTATTTTCAAAAATATTGACAGTCACAGCGTGTCACTTCGTGCCGTGCTGTGAGCTTGTACATCTGCTATTTTTTTTAATAGCCAACATATACAATATGGATAAAGGGGTTAAAATGATTGTGATGCTGTTTTAACAAATTTAGCTGGAGACCCCCTGGAACCCCCTCAAGGACCCTTGGGGGTCCACGGACACCACCAAGTACTGGTGAAGCAAGCCAGATGCACGGAGGATGGAGATGACTGGAGACACCGCTGGAGGGCTCGTCCGAGGACGAACTAGACTACTAGAGAGAGGGGGGCTCCAAAGTTTGACCCTCGCCATCACTTACACAACTGATGAGGTTAAGTAGAAGACTGCTCAAGGTAGGAACCTAGTTTTTATTTGCTGCTGCTGGTTGTGTTCTATGCTGTGTGAATACTAATGTGGTTCAATCTGAAAAGCTATTGCTGTCATTTTGGGACCCAATGGTGGCAATGAAACATGTTCAGTGACTGTTTGTGGCTCTGGCATTGAATGCTGATGTGAATATACACAGTGTGTATGTTGAATTATTTCTGCTGTTGATGGTGGTGAGAGAGTTGTGTGACAGAGAACAGTATGTGTGTATGTGGCTCTTGGTCACTTCAATTATCCTGTATGTGTGAGTTTGCTGTTTCCTTTTAAGTTCAAGTTAGAGGTTTTGGGCTTTGACATCACAGCCATCAATTCCAAATGTTCATTTGGAGTTGATGACTGATGTGGCTCTACGGTACAGGTGTGTGTGTTGGGGCTGATGTTGAAGGCTGTGAGTTGTGACAGGGTGGCTAGGATCTCTAGGCCTATTCCGCATGGCCTTTCTTTCTTTCTCCTTCTCTCTCAGGATAGGATTATTTTTGCACAATTGTCATAATCATTTCCATGTTGAAAAGTGAAATATTTTCAGAAATAGTGGAAACAGCTGATCTACAAGCTCACAACACGTCGCAATGCAGCGCGTTGTGAGCTTGTAGATCGGCTATTTCCACAATTTTGTAACAGATTTTGACTATAAAACATTGCATATTTTGGCCATAATACAAGGTATTATTTATTTTTCATACATTATTGATTTAGATGATTGGTATCGGTCATTGTCAGTAATTTCTTTGTGTATTGAAGTTATTTTGTGCAACTTTTGTTTACAAAAGTTTGTTTGTTTGTTTTCTCAATACTTGAGATAAATAACAAATTAAATAAATAACCAATAAATAATTTGATCACTTTGGAAATAAACTGTTAACATCTTGAGGTTTGCTTTTTTTGGCGAAGAACAGTCAGCATGTTGATGAAGACATTGTCAACTTGTCTCTATGTAAATATCTCTGATGATGGCCCATCATCATCATCTAGGTGTCTTTTGTTATGAGCCTTTTACATTGAAATGGTCCCTGACTGCAGTTAACTGGAGGAGGTTGTTCTCCACTCCAAGACCAAAGACACACACACACACACACACACACACACACACACACACACACACACACACACACACACACACACACACACACACACACACACACACTCACACCTTATTGTTGTCTTATTTGCATTTCAAATGTGCCGGCCGGCCCACTTGGCACAGCACAGATAATCTACACACACTTTAGGTGTGTCATTGTCTCCAAGTATCCCCCAGTCTAGACTTGGTTGTCGTTGATCTACATGTGATTCTAAAACTCTCTAATTTCAAGGACCCCACATTAGATTTGCATTAGACCACAAACCTCCATTTGACAAGATGTTTATCTCTGGAACCCAAATCTAAGGATATCTATGTTATTAGGAATGATTCAGTCAAATTGTCTGTCCATAATACATTTACTGTCTATGTACTGAAGGTATGGAGATCACAGTGAAATTGTGATCAAATTCAATGACCTCTGGAGGTCCCCAAACCCAGTGGTGGAAAGTAACTAAGTGCATTTCCTTAAGTAATGTACTTAAGTACCATTTTTAGGTATTTGTACTTTACTTGAGTATTTCCAATTTCCAATACTTTTACTTCTACTCCACTACATCTCAGAGGTAAATAATGTACTTTTACTCCACTACAATTACTTGAAAACTTTACTTAATAGTTACTTTTCAGATATAAATTATGATATTACGAAACATACATTAACCACTTTAGCCCTATTTTATACAACGCGTCGCAAAGCGACGCGTTGTGAGCTAGTACAAACTTTGGCAGGCTATTAGTCCTACATACTTACACCTAGAAACCCCATTCTAACTTTAATATGTTCATCTTACTTAAGTCCCAAGACTCAAGGCCCAGAAGAGAAATTTTATGTCTACTTGGATCTAATGCGTTCGACTCAAGACTCTTTTGGGTCTTGAGTCTTGGGACTCAAGGCCCAAAAGAGAAATTTGATGTTCATACTTTCTGTGGTCTCTTGCACGCTCTTCAGTGAAAGATCAGGTAAAGGTGCAAGAGTCGGGTAAAAGTTTGAAAAGTGCACTGGTTTTCGTTTCCGAAAACCAATGCGAAACGGAAAAAAAAGATGACTAAGTCCAGAGCTCGATGAATGTTAGGGACCAAAAAAAAAGTCACTACCAATCAACTTTAAATTGCCTGAAACGTACTCCTAACAGGTTTTTGGGGGACTTTTTTTTTTTTCATTTCAGTAGTGTCACTACCGAAACGGAAAAAAAATTACTAAGTCCAGAGCTCGATGAATGTTAGGGACCAAAAAAAAAGTCACTACCAATCAACTTTAAATTGCCTGAAACGTACTCCTAACAGGTTTTTGGGGGATTTTTTTTTTCTCGTTTCGGTAGTGTCACTACCGAAACGGAAAAAAATGTACTAAGTCCAGAGCTCGATGAATGTTTGGGACCAAAAAAAAAGTCACTACCAATCAACTTTAAATTGCCTGAAACGTACTCCTAACAGGTTTTTGGGGGAACAATTTTTTTTTCGTTTCGGTAGTGTCACTACCGAAACGGAAAAAAATTGCCTGAAACGTACTCCTAACAGGTTTTTGGGGGATTTTTTTTTCTTTTTCGTTTCGGTAGTGTCACTACCGAAACGGAAAAAAATTTACTAAGTCCAGAGCTCGATGAATGTTTGGGACCAAAACAAAAGTCACTACCAATCAACTTTGAATTGCCTGAAACGTACTCCTAACAGGTTTTCGGGGGAACAATTTTTTTTTCGTTTCGGTAGTGTCACTACCGAAACGGAAAAAAATGTACTAAGTCCAGAGCTCGATGAATGTTAGGGACCAAAACAAAAGTCACTACCAATCAACTTTAAATTGCCTGCAACGTACTCCTAACAGGTTTTTGGGGGAATTTTTTTCTTTTTTCGTTTCGGTAGTGTCACTACCGAAACGGAAAAAAATGTACTAAGTCCAGAGCTCGATGAATGTTAGGGACCAAAAAAAAAGTCACTACCAATCAACTTTAAATTGCCTGAAACGTACTCCTAACAGGTTTTTGGGGGAACAATTTTTTTTTTCGTTTCGGTAGTGTCACTACCGAAACGGAAAAAATTTTACTAAGTCCAGAGCTCGATGAATGTTAGGGACCAAAAAAAAAGTCACTACCAATCAGCTTTAAATTGCCTGAAACGTGCTCCTAACAGGTTTTTGGGGGAACAATTTTTTTTTTCGTTTCGGTAGTGTCACTACCGAAACGGAAAAAAATTTACTAAGTCCAGAGCTCGATGAATGTTAGGGACAGAAAAAAAAGTCACTACCAATCAGCTTTAAATTGCCTGAAACGTGCTCCTAACAGGTTTTTGGGGGAACAATTTTTTTTCTGTTTTCGTCACTCGTCACTTTTCGTCACTACCGAAACGGGAAAAAAAAATCACAAAAAAATCACTACCAATCAGCTTTAAATTGCCTGAAACGTGCTCCTAATAGGTTTTTGGGGGAACAAATTTTTTTCTGTTTTCGTCACTCGTCACTTTTCGTCACTACCGAAACGGAAAAAAAATTCACAAAAAAATCACTACCAATTAGCTTTAAATTGCCTGAAACGTGCTCCTAACAGGTTTTTGGGGGAACAATTTTTTTCCTGTTTTCGTCACTCGTCACTTTTCGTCACTACCGAAACAGAAAAAAAAAAATCACAAAAAAGTCACCACCAATCAGCTTTAAATAGCCTGAAACGTGCTCCTAACAGGTTTTTGGGGGAACAATTTTTTTTCTGTTTTCGTCACTCCCGAAACGGAAAAAAAAAATCACAAAAAAATCACTACCAATCAGCTTTAAATTGCCTGAAACGTGCTCCTAACAGGTTTTTGGGGGAACAATTTGTTTTTTCGTTTCGGTAGTGTCACTACCGAAACGGAAAAAATTTTACTAAGTCCAGAGCTCGATGAATGTTAGGGACCAAAAAAAAAGTCACTACCAATCAGCTTTAAATTGCCTGAAACGTGCTCCTAACAGGTTTTTGGGGGAACAATTTTTTTTTTCGTTTCGGTAGTGTCACTACCGAAACGGAAAAAAATTTACTAAGTCCAGAGCTCGATGAATGTTAGGGACAGAAAAAAAAGTCACTACCAATCAGCTTTAAATTGCCTGAAACGTGCTCCTAACAGGTTTTTGGGGGAACAATTTTTTTTCTGTTTTCGTCACTCGTCACTTTTCGTCACTACCGAAACGGGGGAAAAAAATCACAAAAAAATCACTACCAATCAGCTTTAAATTGCCTGAAACGTGCTCCTAATAGGTTTTTGGGGGAACAAATTTTTTTCTGTTTTCGTCACTCGTCACTTTTCGTCACTACCGAAACGGGAAAAAAAATCACAAAAAAATCACTACCAATCAGCTTTAAATTGCCTGAAACGTGCTCCTAACAGGTTTTTGGGGGAACAATTTTTTTCCTGTTTTCGTCACTCGTCACTTTTCGTCACTACCGAAACAGAAAAAAAGAATTCACAAAAAAGTCACCACCAATCAGCTTTAAATAGCCTGAAACGTGCTCCTAACAGGTTTTTGGGGGAACAATTTTTTTTCTGTTTTCGTCACTCCCGAAACGGAAAAAAAAAATCACAAAAAAATCACTACCAATCAGCTTTAAATTGCCTGAAACGTGCTCCTAACAGGTTTTTGGGGGAACAATTTTTTTTCTGTTTTCGTCACTCGTCACTTTTCGTCACTACCGAAACGGGGAAAAAAATTCACAAAAAAATTACTACCAATCAGCTTTAAATAGCCTGAAACGTGCTCCTAACAGGTTTTTGGGGGAACATTTTTTTTTCTGTTTTCGTCACTCGTCACTTTTCGTCACTACCGAAACGGAAAAAAAAAATCACAAAAAAATCACTACCAATCAGCTTTAAATTGCCTGAAACGTGCTCCTAACAGGTTTTTGGGGGAACAATTTTTTTTCTGTTTTCGTCACTCGTCACTTTTCGTCACTACCGAAACGGGGAAAAAAAATCACAAAAAAATCACTACCAATCAGCTTTAAATTGCCTGAAACGTGCTCCTAACAGGTTTTTGGGGGAACATTTTTTTTTCTGTTTTCGTCACTCGTCACTTTTCGTCACTACCGAAACGGGAAAAAAAATTCACAAAAAAATCACTACCAATCAGCTTTAAATTGCCTGAAACGTGCTCCTAACAGGTTTTTGGGGGAACAATTTTTTTTCTGTTTCCGTCACTCGTCACTTTTCGTCACTACCGAAACGGGAAAAAAAAATCACAAAAAAATCACTACCAATCAGCTTTAAATTGCCTGAAACGTGCTCCTAACAGGTTTTTGGGGGAACATTTTTTTTTCTGTTTTCGTCACTCGTCACTTTTTTGTCACTACCGAAACGGAAAAAGAGAATTCACAAAAAAGTCACCACCAATCAGCTTTAAATAGCCTGAAACGTGCTCCTAACAGGTTTTTGGGGGAACGTTTTTTTTTCTGTTTTCGTCACTCCCGAAACGGAAAAAAAAAATCACAAAAAAATCACTACCAATCAGCTTTAAATTGCCTGAAACGTGCTCCTAACAGGTTTTTGGGGGAACAATTTTTTTTTGTTTTCGTCACTCGTCACTTTTCGTCACTACCGAAACGGAAAAAAAAAATCACAAAAAAATCACTACCAATCAGCTTTAAATTGCCTGAAACGTGCTCCTAACAGGTTTTTGGGGGAACATTTTTTTTTCTGTTTTCGTCACTCGTCACTTTTTTGTCACTACCGAAACGGAAAAAGAGAATTCACAAAAAAGTCACCACCAATCAGCTTTAAATAGCCTGAAACGTGCTCCTAACAGGTTTTTGGGGGAACAATTTTTTTTCTGTTTTCGTCACTCGTCACTTTTCGTCACTACCGAAACGGAAAAAAAAAATCACAAAAAAATCACTACCAATCAGCTTTAAATTGTCTGAAACGTGCTCCTAACAGGTTTTTGGGGGAACATTTTTTTTTCTGTTTTCGTCACTCGTCACTTTTCGTCACTACCGAAACGGAAAAAAAAAATCACAAAAAAATCACTACCAATCAGCTTTAAATTGCCTGAAACGTGCTCCTAACAGGTTTTTGGGGGAACAATTTTTTTTCTGTTTTCGTCACTCCCGAAACGGAAAAAAAAAATCACAAAAAAATCACTACCAATCAGCTTTAAATTGCCTGAAACGTGCTCCTAACAGGTTTTTGGGGGAACAATTTTTTTTCTGTTTTCGTCACTCGTCACTTTTCGTCACTACCGAAACGGGAAAAAAAAATCACAAAAAAATCACTACCAATCAGCTTTAAATTGCCTGAAACGTGCTCCTAACAGGTTTTTGGGGGAACAATTTTTTTCCTGTTTTCGTCACTCGTCACTTTTCGTCACTACCGAAACAGAAAAAAAGAATTCACAAAAAAGTCACCACCAATCAGCTTTAAATAGCCTGAAACGTGCTCCTAACAGGTTTTTGGGGGAACAATTTTTTTTCTGTTTTCGTCACTCCCGAAACGGAAAAAAAAAATCACAAAAAAATCACTACCAATCAGCTTTAAATTGCCTGAAACGTGCTCCTAACAGGTTTTTGGGGGAACAATTTTTTTTCTGTTTTCGTCACTCGTCACTTTTCGTCACTACCGAAACGGGGAAAAAAATTCACAAAAAAATCACTACCAATCAGCTTTAAATAGCCTGAAACGTGCTCCTAACAGGTTTTTGGGGGAACATTTTTTTTTCTGTTTTCGTCACTCGTCACTTTTCGTCACTACCGAAACGGAAAAAAAAAATCACAAAAAAATCACTACCAATCAGCTTTAAATTGCCTGAAACGTGCTCCTAACAGGTTTTTGGGGGAACAATTTTTTTTCTGTTTTCGTCACTCGTCACTTTTCGTCACTACCGAAACGGGGAAAAAAATTCACAAAAAAATCACTACCAATCAGCTTTAAATTGCCTGAAACGTGCTCCTAACAGGTTTTTGGGGGAACATTTTTTTTTCTGTTTTCGTCACTCGTCACTTTTCGTCACTACCGAAACGGGAAAAAAAATTCACAAAAAAATCACTACCAATCAGCTTTAAATTGCCTGAAACGTGCTCCTAACAGGTTTTTGGGGGAACAATTTTTTTTCTGTTTCCGTCACTCGTCACTTTTCGTCACTACCGAAACGGAAAAAAAAAATCACAAAAAAATCACTACCAATCAGCTTTAAATTGCCTGAAACGTGCTCCTAACAGGTTTTTGGGGGAACATTTTTTTTTCTGTTTTCGTCACTCGTCACTTTTTTGTCACTACCGAAACGGAAAAAGAGAATTCACAAAAAAGTCACCACCAATCAGCTTTAAATAGCCTGAAACGTGCTCCTAACAGGTTTTTGGGGGAACGTTTTTTTTTCTGTTTTCGTCACTCGTCACTTTTCGTCACTACCGAAACGGAAAAAAAAAATCACAAAAAAATCACTACCAATCAGCTTTAAATTGTCTGAAACGTGCTCCTAACAGGTTTTTGGGGGAACATTTTTTTTTCTGTTTTCGTCACTTGTCACTTTTCGTCACTACCGAAACGGAAAAAAAAAATCACAAAAAAATCACTACCAATCAGCTTTAAATTGCTTGAAACGTGCTCCTAACAGGTTTTTGGGGGAACAATTTTTTTTCTGTTTTCGTCACTCCCGAAACGGAAAAAAAAAATCACAAAAAAATCACTACCAATCAGCTTTAAATTGCCTGAAACGTGCTCCTAACAGGTTTTTGGGGGAACAATTTTTTTTTCTGTTTTCGTCACTCGTCACTTTTCGTCACTACCGAAACGGAAAAAAAAAATCACAAAAAAATCACTACCAATCAGCTTTAAATTGCCTGAAACGTGCTCCTAACAGGTTTTTGGGGGAACAATTTTTTTTCTGTTTTCGTCACTCGTCACTTTTCGTCACTACCGAAACGGGAAAAAAAAATCACAAAAAAATCACTACCAATCAGCTTTAAATTGCCTGAAACGTGCTCCTAATAGGTTTTTGGGGGAACAAATTTTTTTCTGTTTTCGTCACTCGTCACTTTTCGTCACTACCGAAACGGAAAAAAAATTCACAAAAAAATCACTACCAATCAGCTTTAAATTGCCTGAAACGTGCTCCTAACAGGTTTTTGGGGGAACAATTTTTTTCCTGTTTTCGTCACTCGTCACTTTTCGTCACTACCGAAACAGAAAAAAAGAATTCACAAAAAAGTCACCACCAATCAGCTTTAAATAGCCTGAAACGTGCTCCTAACAGGTTTTTGGGGGAACAATTTTTTTTCTGTTTTCGTCACTCCCGAAACGGAAAAAAAAAATCACAAAAAAATCACTACCAATCAGCTTTAAATTGCCTGAAACGTGCTCCTAACAGGTTTTTGGGGGAACAATTTTTTTTCTGTTTTCGTCACTCGTCACTTTTCGTCACTACCGAAACGGGGAAAAAAATTCACAAAAAAATCACTACCAATCAGCTTTAAATAGCCTGAAACGTGCTCCTAACAGGTTTTTGGGGGAACATTTTTTTTTCTGTTTTCGTCACTCGTCACTTTTCGTCACTACCGAAACGGAAAAAAAAAATCACAAAAAAATCACTACCAATCAGCTTTAAATTGCCTGAAACGTGCTCCTAACAGGTTTTTGGGGGAACAATTTTTTTTCTGTTTTCGTCACTCGTCACTTTTCGTCACTACCGAAACGGGGAAAAAAATTCACAAAAAAATCACTACCAATCAGCTTTAAATTGCCTGAAACGTGCTCCTAACAGGTTTTTGGGGGAACATTTTTTTTTCTGTTTTCGTCACTCGTCACTTTTCGTCACTACCGAAACGGGAAAAAAAATTCACAAAAAAATCACTACCAATCAGCTTTAAATTGCCTGAAACGTGCTCCTAACAGGTTTTTGGGGGAACAATTTTTTTTCTGTTTTCGTCACTCGTCACTTTTCGTCACTACCGAAACGGGAAAAAAAAATCACAAAAAAATCACTACCAATCAGCTTTAAATTGCCTGAAACGTGCTCCTAATAGGTTTTTGGGGGAACAAATTTTTTTCTGTTTTCGTCACTCGTCACTTTTCGTCACTACCGAAACGGAAAAAAAATTCACAAAAAAATCACTACCAATCAGCTTTAAATTGCCTGAAACGTGCTCCTAACAGGTTTTTGGGGGAACAATTTTTTTCCTGTTTTCGTCACTCGTCACTTTTCGTCACTACCGAAACAGAAAAAAAGAATTCACAAAAAAGTCACCACCAATCAGCTTTAAATAGCCTGAAACGTGCTCCTAACAGGTTTTTGGGGGAACAATTTTTTTTCTGTTTTCGTCACTCCCGAAACGGAAAAAAAAAATCACAAAAAAATCACTACCAATCAGCTTTAAATTGCCTGAAACGTGCTCCTAACAGGTTTTTGGGGGAACAATTTTTTTTCTGTTTTCGTCACTCGTCACTTTTCGTCACTACCGAAACGGGGAAAAAAATTCACAAAAAAATCACTACCAATCAGCTTTAAATAGCCTGAAACGTGCTCCTAACAGGTTTTTGGGGGAACATTTTTTTTTCTGTTTTCGTCACTCGTCACTTTTCGTCACTACCGAAACGGAAAAAAAAAATCACAAAAAAATCACTACCAATCAGCTTTAAATTGCCTGAAACGTGCTCCTAACAGGTTTTTGGGGGAACAATTTTTTTTCTGTTTTCGTCACTCGTCACTTTTCGTCACTACCGAAACGGGGAAAAAAATTCACAAAAAAATCACTACCAATCAGCTTTAAATTGCCTGAAACGTGCTCCTAACAGGTTTTTGGGGGAACATTTTTTTTTCTGTTTTCGTCACTCGTCACTTTTCGTCACTACCGAAACGGGAAAAAAAATTCACAAAAAAATCACTACCAATCAGCTTTAAATTGCCTGAAACGTGCTCCTAACAGGTTTTTGGGGGAACAATTTTTTTTCTGTTTCCGTCACTCGTCACTTTTCGTCACTACCGAAACGGAAAAAAAAAATCACAAAAAAATCACTACCAATCAGCTTTAAATTGCCTGAAACGTGCTCCTAACAGGTTTTTGGGGGAACAATTTTTTTTCTGTTTTCGTCACTCGTCACTTTTCGTCACTACCGAAACGGGGAAAAAAATTCACAAAAAAATCACTACCAATCAGCTTTAAATAGCCTGAAACGTGCTCCTAACAGGTTTTTGGGGGAACATTTTTTTTTCTGTTTTCGTCACTCGTCACTTTTCGTCACTACCGAAACGGAAAAAAAAAATCACAAAAAAATCACTACCAATCAGCTTTAAATTGCCTGAAACGTGCTCCTAACAGGTTTTTGGGGGAACAATTTTTTTTCTGTTTTCGTCACTCGTCACTTTTCGTCACTACCGAAACGGGGAAAAAAATTCACAAAAAAATCACTACCAATCAGCTTTAAATTGCCTGAAACGTGCTCCTAACAGGTTTTTGGGGGAACATTTTTTTTTCTGTTTTCGTCACTCGTCACTTTTCGTCACTACCGAAACGGGAAAAAAAATTCACAAAAAAATCACTACCAATCAGCTTTAAATTGCCTGAAACGTGCTCCTAACAGGTTTTTGGGGGAACAATTTTTTTTCTGTTTCCGTCACTCGTCACTTTTCGTCACTACCGAAACGGAAAAAAAAAATCACAAAAAAATCACTACCAATCAGCTTTAAATTGCCTGAAACGTGCTCCTAACAGGTTTTTGGGGGAACATTTTTTTTTCTGTTTTCGTCACTCGTCACTTTTTTGTCACTACCGAAACGGAAAAAGAGAATTCACAAAAAAGTCACCACCAATCAGCTTTAAATAGCCTGAAACGTGCTCCTAACAGGTTTTTGGGGGAACGTTTTTTTTTCTGTTTTCGTCACTCGTCACTTTTCGTCACTACCGAAACGGAAAAAAAAAATCACAAAAAAATCACTACCAATCAGCTTTAAATTGTCTGAAACGTGCTCCTAACAGGTTTTTGGGGGAACATTTTTTTTTCTGTTTTCGTCACTTGTCACTTTTCGTCACTACCGAAACGGAAAAAAAAAATCACAAAAAAATCACTACCAATCAGCTTTAAATTGCTTGAAACGTGCTCCTAACAGGTTTTTGGGGGAACAATTTTTTTTCTGTTTTCGTCACTCCCGAAACGGAAAAAAAAAATCACAAAAAAATCACTACCAATCAGCTTTAAATTGCCTGAAACGTGCTCCTAACAGGTTTTTGGGGGAACAATTTTTTTTTCTGTTTTCGTCACTCGTCACTTTTCGTCACTACCGAAACGGAAAAAAAAAATCACAAAAAAATCACTACCAATCAGCTTTAAATTGCCTGAAACGTGCTCCTAACAGGTTTTTGGGGGAACAATTTTTTTTCTGTTTTCGTCACTCGTCACTTTTCGTCACTACCGAAACGGGAAAAAAAAATCACAAAAAAATCACTACCAATCAGCTTTAAATTGCCTGAAACGTGCTCCTAATAGGTTTTTGGGGGAACAAATTTTTTTCTGTTTTCGTCACTCGTCACTTTTCGTCACTACCGAAACGGAAAAAAAATTCACAAAAAAATCACTACCAATCAGCTTTAAATTGCCTGAAACGTGCTCCTAACAGGTTTTTGGGGGAACAATTTTTTTCCTGTTTTCGTCACTCGTCACTTTTCGTCACTACCGAAACAGAAAAAAAGAATTCACAAAAAAGTCACCACCAATCAGCTTTAAATAGCCTGAAACGTGCTCCTAACAGGTTTTTGGGGGAACAATTTTTTTTCTGTTTTCGTCACTCCCGAAACGGAAAAAAAAAATCACAAAAAAATCACTACCAATCAGCTTTAAATTGCCTGAAACGTGCTCCTAACAGGTTTTTGGGGGAACAATTTTTTTTCTGTTTTCGTCACTCGTCACTTTTCGTCACTACCGAAACGGGGAAAAAAATTCACAAAAAAATCACTACCAATCAGCTTTAAATAGCCTGAAACGTGCTCCTAACAGGTTTTTGGGGGAACATTTTTTTTTCTGTTTTCGTCACTCGTCACTTTTCGTCACTACCGAAACGGAAAAAAAAAATCACAAAAAAATCACTACCAATCAGCTTTAAATTGCCTGAAACGTGCTCCTAACAGGTTTTTGGGGGAACAATTTTTTTTCTGTTTTCGTCACTCGTCACTTTTCGTCACTACCGAAACGGGGAAAAAAATTCACAAAAAAATCACTACCAATCAGCTTTAAATTGCCTGAAACGTGCTCCTAACAGGTTTTTGGGGGAACATTTTTTTTTCTGTTTTCGTCACTCGTCACTTTTCGTCACTACCGAAACGGGAAAAAAAATTCACAAAAAAATCACTACCAATCAGCTTTAAATTGCCTGAAACGTGCTCCTAACAGGTTTTTGGGGGAACAATTTTTTTTCTGTTTTCGTCACTCGTCACTTTTCGTCACTACCGAAACGGGAAAAAAAAATCACAAAAAAATCACTACCAATCAGCTTTAAATTGCCTGAAACGTGCTCCTAATAGGTTTTTGGGGGAACAAATTTTTTTCTGTTTTCGTCACTCGTCACTTTTCGTCACTACCGAAACGGAAAAAAAATTCACAAAAAAATCACTACCAATCAGCTTTAAATTGCCTGAAACGTGCTCCTAACAGGTTTTTGGGGGAACAATTTTTTTCCTGTTTTCGTCACTCGTCACTTTTCGTCACTACCGAAACAGAAAAAAAGAATTCACAAAAAAGTCACCACCAATCAGCTTTAAATAGCCTGAAACGTGCTCCTAACAGGTTTTTGGGGGAACAATTTTTTTTCTGTTTTCGTCACTCCCGAAACGGAAAAAAAAAATCACAAAAAAATCACTACCAATCAGCTTTAAATTGCCTGAAACGTGCTCCTAACAGGTTTTTGGGGGAACAATTTTTTTTCTGTTTTCGTCACTCGTCACTTTTCGTCACTACCGAAACGGGGAAAAAAATTCACAAAAAAATCACTACCAATCAGCTTTAAATAGCCTGAAACGTGCTCCTAACAGGTTTTTGGGGGAACATTTTTTTTTCTGTTTTCGTCACTCGTCACTTTTCGTCACTACCGAAACGGAAAAAAAAAATCACAAAAAAATCACTACCAATCAGCTTTAAATTGCCTGAAACGTGCTCCTAACAGGTTTTTGGGGGAACAATTTTTTTTCTGTTTTCGTCACTCGTCACTTTTCGTCACTACCGAAACGGGGAAAAAAATTCACAAAAAAATCACTACCAATCAGCTTTAAATTGCCTGAAACGTGCTCCTAACAGGTTTTTGGGGGAACATTTTTTTTTCTGTTTTCGTCACTCGTCACTTTTCGTCACTACCGAAACGGGAAAAAAAATTCACAAAAAAATCACTACCAATAAGCTTTAAATTGCCTGAAACGTGCTCCTAACAGGTTTTTGGGGGAACAATTTTTTTTCTGTTTCCGTCACTCGTCACTTTTCGTCACTACCGAAACGGAAAAAAAAAATCACAAAAAAATCACTACCAATCAGCTTTAAATTGCCTGAAACGTGCTCCTAACAGGTTTTTGGGGGAACATTTTTTTTTCTGTTTTCGTCACTCGTCACTTTTTTGTCACTACCGAAACGGAAAAAGAGAATTCACAAAAAAGTCACCACCAATCAGCTTTAAATAGCCTGAAACGTGCTCCTAACAGGTTTTTGGGGGAACGTTTTTTTTTCTGTTTTCGTCACTCGTCACTTTTCGTCACTACCGAAACGGGAAAAAAAAATCACAAAAAAATCACTACCAATCAGCTTTAAATTGCCTGAAACGTGCTCCTAATAGGTTTTTGGGGGAACAATTTTTTTTCTGTTTTCGTCACTCGTCACTTTTCGTCACTACCGAAACGGAAAAAAAATTCACAAAGAAATCACTACCAATCAGCTTTAAATTGCCTGAAACGTGCTCCTAACAGGTTTTTGGGGGAACAATTTTTTTCCTGTTTTCGTCACTCGTCACTTTTCGTCACTACCGAAACAGAAAAAAAGAATTCACAAAAAAGTCACCACCAATCAGCTTTAAATAGCCTGAAACGTGCTCCTAACAGGTTTTTGGGGGAACAATTTTTTTTCTGTTTTCGTCACTCCCGAAACGGAAAAAAAAAATCACAAAAAAATCACTACCAATCAGCTTTAAATTGCCTGAAACGTGCTCCTAACAGGTTTTTGGGGGAACAATTTTTTTTCTGTTTTCGTCACTCGTCACTTTTCGTCACTACCGAAACGGGGAAAAAAATTCACAAAAAAATCACTACCAATCAGCTTTAAATAGCCTGAAACGTGCTCCTAACAGGTTTTTGGGGGAACATTTTTTTTTCTGTTTTCGTCACTCGTCACTTTTCGTCACTACCGAAACGGAAAAAAAAAATCACAAAAAAATCACTACCAATCAGCTTTAAATTGCCTGAAACGTGCTCCTAACAGGTTTTTGGGGGAACAATTTTTTTTCTGTTTTCGTCACTCGTCACTTTTCGTCACTACCGAAACGGGGAAAAAAATTCACAAAAAAATCACTACCAATCAGCTTTAAATTGCCTGAAACGTGCTCCTAACAGGTTTTTGGGGGAACATTTTTTTTTCTGTTTTCGTCACTCGTCACTTTTCGTCACTACCGAAACGGGAAAAAAAATTCACAAAAAAATCACTACCAATCAGCTTTAAATTGCCTGAAACGTGCTCCTAACAGGTTTTTGGGGGAACAATTTTTTTTCTGTTTCCGTCACTCGTCACTTTTCGTCACTACCGAAACGGAAAAAAAAAATCACAAAAAAATCACTACCAATCAGCTTTAAATTGCCTGAAACGTGCTCCTAACAGGTTTTTGGGGGAACATTTTTTTTTCTGTTTTCGTCACTCGTCACTTTTTTGTCACTACCGAAACGGAAAAAGAGAATTCACAAAAAAGTCACCACCAATCAGCTTTAAATAGCCTGAAACGTGCTCCTAACAGGTTTTTGGGGGAACGTTTTTTTTTCTGTTTTCGTCACTCGTCACTTTTCGTCACTACCGAAACGGAAAAAAAAAATCACAAAAAAATCACTACCAATCAGCTTTAAATTGTCTGAAACGTGCTCCTAACAGGTTTTTGGGGGAACATTTTTTTTTCTGTTTTCGTCACTTGTCACTTTTCGTCACTACCGAAACGGAAAAAAAAAATCACAAAAAAATCACTACCAATCAGCTTTAAATTGCTTGAAACGTGCTCCTAACAGGTTTTTGGGGGAACAATTTTTTTTCTGTTTTCGTCACTCCCGAAACGGAAAAAAAAAATCACAAAAAAATCACTACCAATCAGCTTTAAATTGCCTGAAACGTGCTCCTAACAGGTTTTTGGGGGAACAATTTTTTTTTCTGTTTTCGTCACTCGTCACTTTTCGTCACTACCGAAACGGAAAAAAAAAATCACAAAAAAATCACTACCAATCAGCTTTAAATTGCCTGAAACGTGCTCCTAACAGGTTTTTGGGGGAACAATTTTTTTTCTGTTTTCGTCACTCGTCACTTTTCGTCACTACCGAAACGGAAAAAAAAAATCACAAAAAAATCACTACCAATCAGCTTTAAATTGCCTGAAACGTGCTCCTAACAGGTTTTTGGGGGAACAATTTTTTTTCTGTTTTCGTCACTCCCGAAACGGAAAAAAAAAATCACAAAAAAATCACTACCAATCAGCTTTAAATTGCCTGAAACGTGCTCCTAACAGGTTTTTGGGGGAACAATTTTTTTTTCTGTTTTCGTCACTCGTCACTTTTCGTCACTACCGAAACGGGGAAAAAAATTCACAAAAAAATCACTACCAATCAGCTTTAAATTGCCTGAAACGTGCTCCTAACAGGTTTTTGGGGGAACAATTTTTTTTTCTGTTTTCGTCACTCGTCACTTTTTTGTCACTACCGAAACGGAAAAAGAGAATTCACAAAAAAGTCACCACCAATCAGCTTTAAATAGCCTGAAACGTGCTCCTAACAGGTTTTTGGGGGAACAATTTTTTTTTCTGTTTTCGTCACTCGTCACTTTTCATCACTACCGAAACGGAAAAAAAAATTCACAAAAAAATCACTACCAATCAGCTTTAAATTGTCTGAAACGTGCTCCTAACAGGTTTTTGGGGGAACAATTTTTTTTCTGTTTTCGTCACTCGTCACTTTTCGTCACTACCGAAACGGGAAAAAAAAATCACAAAAAAATCACTACCAATCAGCTTTAAATTGCCTGAAACGTGCTCCTAACAGGTTTTTGGGGGAACTTTTTTTTTTCTGTTTTCGTCACTCGTCACTTTTTGTCACTACCGAAACGGGAAAAAAAATTCACAGAAAAATCACTACCAATCAGCTTTAATTTGCCTGAAACGTGCTCTTAACAGGTTTTTGGGGGAACTAATTTTTTTTCTGTTTTCGTCACTACCGAAACGGGGAAAAAAAATTCACAAAAAAATCTCTACCAATCAGCTTTAAATTGCCTGAAACGTGCTCCTAACAGGTTTTTGGGGGAACATCTTTTTTTCTGTTTTTTTCACTCGTCACTTTTCGTCACTACCGAAACGGGAAAAAAAAATCACAGAAAAATCACTACCAATCAGCTTTAAATTGCCTGAAACGTGCTCCTAACAGGTTTTTGGGGCAACATTTTTTTTTCTGTTTTCGTCACTCGTCACTTTTCGTCACTACCGAAACGGGGAAAAAAAATCACAAAAAAATCACTACCAATCAGCTTTAAATTGCCTGAAACGTGCTCCTAACAGGTTTTTGGGGGAACAATTCTTTTTCTGTTTTCGTCACTCGTCACTAGTCGTCACTACCGAAACGGAAACGAAAAATCACAAAAAAATCACTGCCAATCAGCTTTAAATTGCCTGAAACGTGCTCCTAACAGGTTTTTGGGGGAACAATTTTTTTTGTGTTTTCGTCACTCGTCACTTTTCGTCACTACCGAAACGGAAAAAAAAATTCACAAAAAAATCACTACCAATCAGCTTTAAATTGCCTGAAACGTGCTCCTAACAGGTTTTTGGGGGAACCATTTTTTTTCTGTTTTCGTCACTCGTCACTTTTCGTCACTACCGAAACGGAAAAAAAGAATTCACAAAAAAGTCACCACCAATCAGCTTTAAATAGCCTTAAACGTGCTCCTAACAGGTTTTTGGGGGAACATTTTTTTTTCTTTTTTCGTCACTCGTCACTTTTCGTCACTACCGAAACGGAAAAAAAAAATCACAAAAAAATCACTACCAATCAGCTTTAAATTGCCTGAAACGTGCTCCTAACAGGTTTTGGGGGGAACAATTCTTTTTCTGTTTTCGTCACTCGTCACTTTTCGTCACTACCGAAACGGGGAAAAAAATTCACAAAAAAATCACTACCAATCAGCTTTAAATTGCCTGAAACGTGCTCCTAACAGGTTTTTGGGGGAACAATTCTTTTTCTGTTTTCGTCACTCGTCACTAGTCGTCACTACCGAAACGGAAACGAAAAATCACAAAAAAATCACTGCCAATCAGCTTTAAATTGCCTGAAACGTGCTCCTAACAGGTTTTTGGGGGAACAATTTTTTTTCTGTTTTCGTCACTCGTCACTTTTCGTCACTACCGAAACGGAAAAAAAAAATCACAAAAAAATCACTACCAATCAGCTTTAAATTGCCTGAAACGTGCTCCTAACAGGTTTTTGGGGGAACAATTTTTTTTCTGTTTTCGTCACTCATCACTTTTCGTCACTACCGAAACGGAAAAAAATAATTCACAAAAAAGTCACCACCAATCAGCTTTAAATAGCCTTAAACCTGCTCCTAACAGGTTTTTGGGGGAACAATTTTTTTTCTTTTTTCGTCACTCGTCACTTTTCGTCACTACCGAAACGGAAAAAAAAATTCACAAAAAAATCACTACCAATCAGCTTTAAATTGCCTGAAACGTTCTCCTAACAGGTTTTTGGGGGAACAATTCTTTTTCTGTTTTCGTCACTCGTCACTAGTCGTCACTACCGAAACGGAAACGAAAAATCACAAAAAAATCACTGCCAATCAGCTTTAAATTGCCTGAAACGTGCTCCTAAAAGGTTTTTGGGGGAACATTTTTTTTTCTGTTTTCGTCACTCGTCACTTTTCGTCACTACCGAAACGGGGAAAAAAAATCACAGAAAAATCACTACCAATCAGCTTTAAATTGCCTGAAACGTGCTCCTAACAGGTTTTTGGGGCAACATTTTTTTTTCTGTTTTCGTTACTCGTCACTTTTCGTCACTACCGAAACGGGGAAAAAAATTCACAAGAAAATCACTACCAATCAGCTTTAAATTGCCTGAGACGTGCTCCTAACAGGTTTTTGGGGGAACAATTTTTTTTCTGTTTTCGTCACTCGTCACTTTTCGTCACTACCGAAACGGGAAAAAAAATTCACAGAAAAATCACTACCAATCAGCTTTAAATTGCCTGAAACGTGTTCCTAACAGGTTTTTGGGGGAACATTTTTTTTTCTGTTTTCGTCACTCGTCACTTTTTGTCACTACCGAAACGGGAAAAAAAATTCACAGAAAAATCACTACCAATCAGCTTTAATTTGCCTGAAACGTGCTCTTAACAGGTTTTTGGGGGAACTAATTTTTTTTCTGTTTTCGTCACTACCGAAACGGGGAAAAAAAAATCACAAAAAAATCTCTACCAATCAGCTTTAAATTGCCTGAAACGTGCTCCTAACAGGTTTTTGGGGAACATCTTTTTTTCTGTTTTCGTCACTCGTCACTTTTCGTCACTACCGAAACGGGAAAAAAAAATCACAGAAAAATCACTACCAATCAGCTTTAAATTGCCTGAAACGTGCTCCTAACAGGTTTTTGGGGCAACATTTTTTTTTCTGTTTTCGTCACTCGTCACTTTTCGTCACTACCGAAACGGGGAAAAAAAATCACAAAAAAATCACTACCAATCAGCTTTAAATTGCCTGAAACGTGCTCCTAACAGGTTTTTGGGGGAACAATTCTTTTTCTGTTTTCGTCACTCGTCAATAGTCGTCACTACCGAAACGGAAACGAAAAATCACAAAAAAATCACTGCCAATCAGCTTTAAATTGCCTGAAACGTGCTCCTAACAGGTTTTTGGGGGAACAACTTTTTTTCTGTTTTCGTCACTCGTCACTTTTCGTCACTACCGAAACGCAAAAAAAAATTCACAAAAAAATCACTACCAATCAGCTTTAAATTGCCTGAAACGTGCTCCTAACAGGTTTTTGGGGGAACCATTTTTTTTCTGTTTTCGTCACTCGTCACTTTTCGTCACTACCGAAACGGAAAAAAAGAATTCACAAAAAAGTCACCACCAATCAGCTTTAAATAGCCTTAAACGTGCTCCTAACAGGTTTTTGGGGGAACATTTTTTTTTCTTTTTTCGTCACTCGTCACTTTTCGTCACTACCGAAACGGAAAAAAAAAATCACAAAAAAATCACTACCAATCAGCTTTAAATTGCCTGAAACGTGCTCCTAACAGGTTTTGGGGGGAACAATTTTTTTTCTGTTTTCGTCACTCGTCACTTTTCGTCACTACCGAAACGGGAAAAAAATTCACAAAAAAATCACTACCAATCAGCTTTAAATTGCCTGAAACGTTCTCCTAACAGGTTTTTGGGGGAACAATTCTTTTTCTGTTTTCGTCACTCGTCACTAGTCGTCACTACCGAAACGGAAACGAAAAATCACAAAAAAATCACTGCCAATCAGCTTTAAATTGCCTGAAACGTGCTCCTAACAGGTTTTTGGGGGAACATTTTTTTTTCTGTTTTCGTCACTCGTCACTTTTCGTCACTACCGAAACGGAAAAAAAAATTCACAAAAAAATCACTACCAATCAGCTTTAAATTGCCTGAAACGTGCTCCTAACAGGTTTTTGGGGGAACAATTTTTTTTCTGTTTTCGTCACTCGTCACTTTTCGTCACTACCGAAACGGGAAAAAAAATTCACAAAAAAATCACTACCAATCAGCTTTAAATTGCCTGAAACGTGCTCCTAACAGGTTTTTGGGGGAACAATTATTTTTCTGTTTTCGTCACTCGTCACTTTTCGTCACTACCGAAACGGGAAAAAAAATCACAAAAAAATCACTACCAATCAACTTTAAATTGCCTGAAACATACTCCTAACAGGTTTTTGGGGGAACCTTTTTTTTTTCGTTTCGGTAGTGACACCATTGTGTCACTACCGAAACGGAAAAAAAGACCAAAAAAAAAAGTCACTACAAAGTACTACCAATCAACTTTAAATTGCCTGAAACGTACTCCTAACAGGTTTTTGGGGGAACAATTTTTTTTCTGTTTTCGTCACTACCGAAACGGGGGGAAAAAAAATCACAAAAAAATCACTACCAATCAGCTTTAAATTGCCTGAAACGTGCTCCTAACAGGTTTTTGGGGGAACATTTTTTTTTCTGTTTTCGTCACTCGTCACTTTTCGTCACTACCGAAACGGGAAAAAAATTCACAGAAAAATCACTACCAATCAGCTTTAAATTGCCTGAAACGTGCTCCTAACAGGTTTTTGGGGCAACATTTTTTTTTCTGTTTTCGTCACTCGTCACTTTTCGTCACTACCGAAACGGGGAAAAAAATTCACAAGAAAATCACTACCAATCAGCTTTAAATTGCCTGAAACGTGCTCCTAACAGGTTTTTGGGGCAACATTTTTTTTTCTGTTTTCGTCACTCGTCACTTTTCGTCACTACCGAAACGGGGAAAAAAAATCACAAAAAAATCACTACCAATCAGCTTTAAATTGCCTGAAACGTGCTCCTAACAGGTTTTTGGGGGAACAATTCTTTTTCTGTTTTCGTCACTCGTCACTAGTCGTCACTACCGAAACGGAAACGAAAAATCACAAAAAAATCACTGCCAATCAGCTTTAAATTGCCTGAAACGTGCTCCTAACAGGTTTTTGGGGGAACCATTTTTTTTCTGTTTTCGTCACTCGTCACTTTTCGTCACTACCGAAACGGAAAAAAAAAATCACAAAAAAATCACTACCAATCAGCTTTAAATTGCCTGAAACGTGCTCCTAAAAGGTTTTTGGGGGAACATTTTTTTTTCTGTTTTCGTCACTCGTCACTTTTCGTCACTACCGAAACGGGGAAAAAAATTCACAAGAAAATCACTACCAATCAGCTTTAAATTGCCTGAGACGTGCTCCTAACAGGTTTTTGGGGGAACAATTTTTTTTCTGTTTTCGTCACTCGTCACTTTTCGTCACTACCGAAACGGGAAAAAAAATTCACAGAAAAATCACTACCAATCAGCTTTAAATTGCCTGAAACGTGCTCCTAACAGGTTTTTGGGGGAACATTTTTTTTTCTGTTTTCGTCACTCGTCACTTTTTGTCACTACCGAAACGGGAAAAAAAATTCACAGAAAAATCACTACCAATCAGCTTTAATTTGCCTGAAACGTGCTCCTAACAGGTTTTTGGGGGAACTAATTTTTTTTCTGTTTTCGTCACTACCGAAACGGGGAAAAAAAATTCACAAAAAAATCTCTACCAATCAGCTTTAAATTGCCTGAAACGTGCTCCTAACAGGTTTTTGGGGGAACATCTTTTTTTCTGTTTTCGTCACTCGTCACTTTTCGTCACTACCGAAACGGGAAAAAAAATTCACAGAAAAATCACTACCAATAAGCTTTAAATTGCCTGAAACGTGCTCCTAACAGGTTTTTGGGGCAACGTTTTTTTTTCTGTTTTCGTCACTCGTCACTTTTCGTCACTACCGAAACGGGGAAAAAAAATCACTACCAATCAGCTTTAAATTGCCTGAAACGTGCTCCTAACAGGTTTTTGGGGGAACAATTCTTTTTCTGTTTTCGTCACTCGTCACTAGTCGTCACTACCGAAACGGAAACGAAAAATCACAAAAAAATCACTGCCAATCAGCTTTAAATTGCCTGAAACGTGCTCCTAACAGGTTTTTGGGGGAACAACTTTTTTTCTGTTTTCGTCACTCGTCACTTTTCGTCACTACCGAAACGGAAAAAAAGAATTCACAAAAAAGTCACCACCAATCAGCTTTAAATAGCCTTAAACGTGCTCCTAACAGGTTTTTGGGGGAACATTTTTTTTTCTTTTTTCGTCACTCGTCACTTTTCGTCACTACCGAAACGGAAAAAAAAAATCACAAAAAAATCACTACCAATCAGCTTTAAATTGCCTGAAACGTGCTCCTAACAGGTTTTGGGGGGAACAATTCTTTTTCTGTTTTCGTCACTCGTCACTTTTCGTCACTACCGAAACGGAAAAAAAAAATCACAAAAAAATCACTACCAATCAGCTTTAAATTGCCTGAAACGTGCTCCTAACAGGTTTTTGGGGGAACATTTTTTTTTCTGTTTTCGTCACTCGTCACTTTTCGTCACTACCGAAACGGGAAAAAAAATTCACAAAAAAATCACTACCAATCAGCTTTAAATTGCCTGAAACGTGCTCCTAACAGGTTTTTGGGGGAACAATTCTTTTTCTGTTTTCGTCACTCGTCACTTTTCGTCACTACCGAAACGGGAAAAAAAATTCACAAAAAAATCACTACCAATCAACTTTAAATTGCCTGAAACGTACTCCTAACAGGTTTTTGGGGGAACCTTTTTTTTTTCGTTTCGGTAGTGACACCATTGTGTCACTACCGAAACGGAAAAAAAAGACCAAAAAAAAAAGTCACTACAAAGTACTACCAATCAACTTTAAATTGCCTGAAACGTACTCCTAACAGGTTTTTGGGGGAACCTTTTTGGCCTCCACACTTAGTGATTTTTTCGGATTTAACTTCGTTTCGGTAGGTGTCACTACCGAAACGAAAAAAAAATGACTAAGTCCAGAGCTCGATGAATGTTAGGGACCAAAAAAAAAGTCACTACAAAGTACTACCAATCAACTTTAAATTGCCTGAAACGTACTCCTAACAGGTTTTTGGGGGAACAATTTTGGCCTCCACACTTAGTGATTTTTTCGGATTTAACTTCGTTTCGGTAGTGACACAATGGTGTCACTACCGAAACGAAAAAAAAATGACTAAGTCCAGAGCTCGATGAATGTTAGGGACCAAAAAAAAAGTCACTACCAATCAACTTTAAATTGCCTGAAACGTACTCCTAACAGGTTTTTGGGGGAACAATTTTTTTTTCGTTTCGGTAGTGACACCATTGTGTCACTACCGAAACGGAAAAAAAGACCAAAAAAAAAGTCACTACAAAGTACTTCCAATCAACTTTAAATTGCCTGAAACGTACTCCTAACAGGTTTTTGGGGGAACAATTTTGGCCTCCACACTTAGTGATTTTTTCGGATTTAACTTCGTTTCGGTAGTGACACAAGGAACGAAAAAAAAATGACTAAGTCCAGAGCTCGATGAATGTTAGGGACCAAAAAAAAAGTCACTACAAAGTGTGTAAAAGCAGTGATTGTCAATGGCAAAGTGGACCTCAAAAAAACACTTTCACCTAGAAACTCTTGTCCATTTTGCCATTGACCTTCACTGCTTTTATAGATTTTAGGGGGGAAAGTACAAACTTTGGCAGGCTATTAGTCCTACATACTTACACCTAGAAACCCCATTCAAACTGTTGAAAATGTTCATCTTACTGTGAACAATGTTTGCCTGAAAACAAATCTTTGAAATGTTTCATAGGTTTAGAAATGTACTCCTCTAAAAGTGTTGGCACCTCAAACAACGCTTTCACCTAGAAACTCCATTCACACTTTTTATAATTCATCTTACTGTGGACACAAATGCTTGAACATTTTACTTTGAAATGTTTTCTAGTTTTTGAGACATTTAACTTTAAGCGTCTAATGCATTGTCAATGGCAATGGATATAGAGCACCGAAGTGTGACATCACTGCCAGTAGAGGGCCATAGAGGGCCCAAGACTCAAGACCCAAAAGAGTCTTGAGTCGAACGCATTAGATCCAAGAAGACATCAAATTTCTCTTTTGGGCCTTAAGTCCCAAGACTCAAGGCCCAAAAGAGAAATTTGATGTCTACTTGGATCTAATGCGTTCGACTCAAGACTCTTTTGGGTCTTGAGTCTTGGGACTCAAGGCCCAAAAGAGAAATTTGATGTTCATACTTTCTGTGGTCTCTTGCACGCTCTTCAGTGAAAGATCAGATAAAGGTGCAAGAGTCGGGTAAAAGTTTGAAAAGTGCACTGGTTGGATTTGGACCGGGAACCTTCTGGTTGGAAGTCCTGTATCTCAACCACTGCACCACAGAGGTCCTTACCTATTCTGTTGACTTGCGGGGAGTTTTCTTAAAGATTAGATAAAGGTAAAAGCCCCAAGTAAAAGTTGGAAAGATGTCCTTACAGGATTTGAACTCAGGACCTTCAGTATGCAAGGCCTGAATCTTAACCACTGCTCCACCATGGTACATACTTTCTATGGTCTCTTGCACGCTCTTCACTGAAAGATCAGGTAAAGGTGCAAGAGTCGGGTAATAGTTGGAAACCTGTCCTAGCTGGATTTGAACCGGTAACATTCTGGTTGCAAGTCCTGTATCTAAACCATTGCACCACAGAGGTTCTGACTTGCTCTGTTAACTTAGCCTATCACATTTTGTACCCTTTTCATTCAAATCATTTCAAAGTAAAACATATCAAGGATGCATGTCCACAGTAAGGTGGAATTTTTTAACTGTGAATGGAGTTTCTAGGTGAAAGTGTTTTTTTGAGGTCCCAAAACCTTCCATCCGCCTCCATTATAAATCTCTGAACTTTTAAAGAAGTACAATTCTAAAACTATGCAACATTTCAAAGATTCCTTTTCAGGCAAACATGTCCACAGTAAGATGAACATTTTAAAGTATGAATGAGGTTACTAGGCGTAAGTATGTAGTTGTAAGCCTGCCTTTAAATGCCCATTGCCGCATTGACAATGCATTGGGCACTTAAAGTTAAATCAGAAGAGTTAGGACGTCAAATTCTAATAATATCCAAACTAAGCAATGGTCTTTGTGGCGCACCTTGCTAATCATCAGATCTTGTGTCTACCACCTCTGAGTATGTGGGTTCGACTCCCGCTTGGTACATTCATTTTTCAAACAACCGCGGACTACTTTTTAAAATATCAAATCTGAGCAATCTGGCTCCCACAGGTCTACTGTCTTTTTACGTCTTTATCATAAAGGTTGCTGAACAATATATAGAGGATGAAATGCATAATTTATTAAATAATATAAAGGTAATATCAAATACATTGTAGAAAATGAGAGACATGATGCTTTATTAGCAAGACAGTCTTTTAATATATCATTCCTCATTTTGCTGGTTTCCCCTGAAACCCCTTTACTGTTACAGTGTAGAACTGCCTTAGAATTACTGATGATGAAGTGGCCATAGCTGAATGGTTTGAGAGCCTGCCTGTCAAGCCATAAATCCCAGGTTTGATCCCAGGCCTCAGCAATGTGTCAAAGTGTCCCTGAACAAGACACTTAAAAGAATAGTTCACCCAAAAAAATACTTATTTTCTATCAATTACACACTCCATGAAGCCTTGAATTCATGGAGATTTTTTTTGTTTTTGACACATTCCTGAGCACAGACTCAGACATATTGGTTGGATCGGCGGTGCCACGTAGGTGTGAGGGTAGCGTAGCGGCCAGAGTCTAGCACAGTGGTTCTCAAACTTTTTCATGCCAAGGACCCCCAAAATGATATGTATTTGGCCGCGGACCCCCATCTAAAAATATTTTGTTCCAGGGACCCCCCAGAAGCAAAGATTAGAGTTACAAATGTTCACTTTAAAAATATATATTCAAAGATTTGCACAAATGTTCAAGATTTTTCAAAAATAGCAGATCTACAAGCTCACAGCGCGGCACTCGGTGCCGCGCTGTGAGCTTGTAGATCTGCTATTTTTGAATAGCCAAAGTGTAAAGGGTCATAATAATTCTGATGCTATATTTAGACATTTTTCTGGGTACCCCCTGGAACACCCTCAAGTACCCCTGGGGGTCCCCGTACCCCACTTTGAGAACCAATGGTCTAGCATACCTGCCAACCTCAGACCGATAACAGGAGATTTTCCAGGGGGGGGGGGGGGGTGACCAAGTCTGGGGGTCCTCCCCCCAGGAAAGAGAGACACCTTCCAACAAAAGAACTATCAAATACTGCCATTGTGAAGGGAACTAGCAAATTAACATGAATGTCCGTGGCTGTATATCAGTGAGGGTGTGAGTGTTATTGAACAATACGGAAAATACGGGTACTTATTGAGGGCCCGTACATAATTGTAACATCCGTGGCCATGGGGTAAGCACTTTATATTTGAAATCTGAACGTTTATGTAGATGTGTGGAGCAAAAAGTGAGAAAGTGCAACCACCAGGTTGAAGTTCATCCATGACCATCGTAACAGACGACCGTCATGTGATCCATGGCACCTGCCATACCTTGCCATACCAATTGACGCCCCTGAAATGGTCTATGAATGAGAACATGAAAAGGCGACTGTAGCAAGTTCTTTATTATCATCTTTGAAGAAACAAAGAAGCAACAATTGTGTCCCTTAAAAATAACCTTTTTTTTCATATATAAAATTTGAGTAATTATAAACAATGTAGAGTAAAAGGGTTATGCATTCCTCAGTGAGAACAGTTTAAAAAGAACTGTGTTACTGGGCCTTCAGGTTGTGGTTCAAAACCATGGCTATAATGGAAGTAAATTGACCCCTGCCCTGCCTGTAACAATCAACATGGTCACTTCCTTAATGCACCACTACAGTGATGCTATTCAAATTGCACACACCTCTTTTATACTAGCTTTGTATGTTTCTTTTAATGTTTATTTCACATGATATCAAACATTTAGTCGATTTAGGGTGTCTTTAAACAACCAAAGTCATTACATTATACGTTTTGTGTCAACAATGACAGTTCACTCAAATCTCTTCTAGTCTTGGCAGTCCAGTGTAGTCTTATTTATTAGTCAGATCCATTTCCTGCCCAGAGACAGATGGCTCAGAAGTAGAAACGCAGAACAGTTCCTTGAGGTCTTCTTGAGTCAACAACAACTTGAGTACACAATCACAGTTGTTCCTGCAGGTTCAACCTCATGTAGACAACCCCTGGCTGAGGAGGTGTTATTGTTACAAGGTCTGATTTGCTGTTTCTGGCGATCATGCTGGTACAATTGGGAGTTTTCACCACTGAAATTTTAACAAGACAAGAGTCCAAAAGAGTCCTGCTAGTGGCACCCTAGAGGCTTGTACTCCTCCTTAAACAAAACCACACCAAATTGCCTTCCCAAAGGTCCCACGCTTTCACTAGTGTGGGGCTACAAATCCAAACAAAATTGAGATTTAAAAAATACTATAATTAGAGGCAGTCTTGGGAGATACTGTGTGCAAGTGCAAATGTTGGCCTAAGGGTTGCTGCTAGAGGAAAGCCCATGGGGTCACCTGTAAACAAGTATGGTTCATCCTCCAGGGAACATGAAGGTGAACAGTACATTCCATGGCAATCAAGCTAGTGTTTGGGGAAATTCTTTTGGGGGGGGGGGTTAAAGGACAGATCCTTAGAGCCCCGCCACAAGGTGGGGCTAAAAAACAATCCCCAACGGTTTTGTAAATGGTGCTTTTTACATAGATTATGCATATACATAGAACCATGCAAGGCACCAACCTGCTCATCGGGAGCAATTAGGGGTCCAGCATCTTGCTCAAGAACACCTCAACAGCGACTCTAGGGGAGCCCGGGATCGAACTGGGAACCTCTCGGTTTGCCATCCGTCCCCTCTACTACCGGCCACTCTTCCGGCCACTCTACCCCTGACCTGGGGTGAAGAGGGTTGGCAGCCCAGACCACTTCATCCGTGAGGAAGAACTAAAAGCTACAGGCTGCGGTGAAACCTGCAGGGAGGGTTTAATCCACCACGACAGGGTGAGATGTTTGTGCCCAGCAGCAACGACGACGCAACGCACAGAAAATCCCCTACTTCTCCTACTCCCCCGTCTCTAACCCAACAAGAGACAGTGGGGGCAGTTAGCATGCCACTTATTGGACACAGGCTGGGCTCTGATCAGCCTCGGTCGGGTCGTCTGGAGCAGTGGTTCTCAAACATTGTCATGTCAAGGACCCCCAAATTGTCACTTATTAGCCCGCGGACCCCCATTTGACAAGATATGCAAAAGGACCCCCATAAGAGAAGATTTTTACGGCTCTAGCAGTGATTCTCAACCATTTTCATTACAAGTACCCCCAGTTTGACATGCATTATTAGGCTACGGACCCCCATTTAATGGCATTTCTATCTCTTGGACCCCAATTCATATTGTAAAATCAATGTTAATGTAACTCTGAGAGTGTAACAAATGCCATACAGACCTTCCCCGGCCTTCCTTACACGGCCATGGATTTTGTTTGGTTGGAACCAAACAATTTGGTTCCATTTGTTACACTCTCAGAGTTACAGACCCATATGGGTCCATTTGGTTCCTATCCATCATTTAGCTGGGGACCCCCTGGAACTCCCTCAAGGACCCCTGGGGGTCCCCGGACCCCACTTTGAGAACCAATGGTCTGGAGGAGGATGTCTGTTGCAAGACCCCGAAAACACCCAGTGACTCCAGGAAAACAACACCGATGATGACGTGCTCAAGTTTGTGCATCGGTTGATGTCTTATCAACATGGAGAAATCCCATGGCTGAATCAGGGAATCAGGGATTTTTTTTTTAATGGCTCAGGATGGGTTCACATCCTCTGGGGATCACATCTCTTTTCTCCTCCCTCCATCATAATCACCTCCTCCGCAGCAAGGGCAGCAACCGCTGCCTCTCCTCCTCCTGCCGTCGCTCCTCCCTCTTCATCTTGTAGTTCCACTTGGGGACCTGAAGGTGGCCGACGCCCGCCCCGCCTCCCCCACGCCCCCTCCTGTGTGACCGCCTCTCCGGGGTGAAGGTAACGCTGGGCGCCTTGCAGAGCATGACCTTGGGCACGACTTGGCCCGGCCGCACGCTGCTCCGCCGCATCATGTTGAGCGGCAGCAGGCTGGCGCGCCGCATGGCCATGGAGGAGACGGCCGCCACGTCCTGCAGCAGCTGCGGCTGCAGCGAGGCCCGGCGCACCGTCTTCTTGGGGATGAGCTGCACGCGCGAGTTCTGGAAGAGCCTCTTGTAGATGTTGAGGCGCTCGGGGCCCTGCCGCTTCAGCTCCTCCAGCCGGCGCTTGCGCAGGATCTCCTGCACGGCGAAGCGCCGCCGGCCGATGCAGGGCGCGCCGCCGCCGCGGCTCACCGTGTGCGCCGCCGTGGCGATCAGCGGCGAGGCCAGGCAGGTGGTCACGCGCACCATGTGGTCCAGGACGCCGTCGTCCACCGGGTCGATCTTGTTGGAGAAGCGGCAGAAGGAGCAGCAGAGGACGAGGTCGGCCAGGCGCCGCCAGCAGGGCCGCGGCTGGCAGGCCCGCGCCACGCGCTCCTGTGGAGGAGGAGCCAAACACACAGAATGAGTTATTATTTTATTTAAGGATGACTAGAGATACAGCATCATGGTTGTATATGCCTCCACCAACCAGTTGATATTTACACGCTGTGTCTGTCTACACTCAGTATACAGTATGTCAGTGGTTTTCAACCTTTTTCATGCCAAGGACCCCTAAATTGATATACATTTGGCCACGGACCCCCATTTGAAAATGTTTTGTGCCAAGGAGAAGCAAAGATATCAGTTAATTTCCACTTTAAAAAATATAAATATTCAAAGATAGGCACACTTTTTCAATGTTTTTCAAAAATAGCTGATCTACAAGCTCATAGCGCGGCACTCGGTGCCGCGCTATGAGCTTGTAGACTGCTATTTTTGAATAGCCAAAGCTAAGTGGTTAAAATGATTGTGACGCTATGTTCAACTAATTTCGCTGGGGACCCCCTGGTACTCCCTCAAGGACCACTGGTGGTCCCCGGACCACTGGTTGAAAACCCCTGCAGTATGTAGTTCATGAGGTCTTTGGAATTTCATTAAAGAGCTAGACCACTTTGGTAGAGGTTTGGGTTGTGTCGTTACCTTGCCATGATGTAACTCCAAAGGTGGGCATGAAATCTAAATAATTACTCCATTGATTAGAAATCGATCATTCAAAATATATATTATGCTCCTCATTGACTTACATTGTACAGTGAAACAGCTCTCAAAGTCACTCTTTTAGCACGTAAACAAACACAAACAAAGTTGATTCAGACAATATAGAACATCATAGAGCTTTTTTTTATGTTAACATCCTGTTGATTTTGCTATTTTAACAGGAAGTTAACATTTTTATTTAAAAAATAAACAGTACTGGGTTTGGTGGTGTTCTGTATTGTCCGAATCAACTTTGTTTGTGTTTGTTTACGGGCTAAAAGAGTGACTTTGAGAGCTGTTTTACCGTACAATGTAAGTCAATGAGGAGCATATTTTCTTTAACATATTTTGCAAGGTCTCAGAGACATTGACCTTTGACCACCTATTTCTAATCAGTTCATCCTCGTGTCCAACTGGATGTTTGGACCAAATGACATTCCCCCAAGGCCTTCAGGAGATATCGCATTCACAACTCTGGGACGGACGGACCAACCGATGGACGGACCACCAGGAAACATACTGTAATGCCTCTGACCAGGGACTGCTGCCCGTGGAGGCGTAAAAACAGTTATGAACCAGATGTATAATCAGCAAATATTTGATTAGTAGCTAACTCAAGATCTACAAACTGTTCACATTTATTTTCAGCGCGTTAATTTGTTTTTTTTCCCAATCCTTTGTTTTCCCAGCAAATTATTCTATAAAGCAATGATTGCTTAGAATCTTAGATAAAGAACTCTCAACATTATTGCGTGTGTATTTATGTTAGAAATCTTCTGTTATCCCGCACAAACGCTGTAGTTCAATATGAATAATTAAGAACACATTCTCAGTATGGTGACGGTTCTGTTTTGAGGGAAAACAGTGTAGTGATTTAAAGGTTGGGTAAGTGATTGTTAAAATAAGTGTTCAATGGCTCTATATTCTGATAGTACTCATTGCTATATACTAGAGAGTTTGCTCAGCAGCTCTCCATGTCTCTCCAGCTCTTTAGTAAACAGAAAAAGCATTGGTAGCACTTTACAATAATGACCCGTTATAAAGCATTTATAAACGTTTATAAGTAGTTTGTAGACTATTAACAAATCATTAACAACCTGTTTGTTGACATTTGTAAATGATTACTAAAACCTTTATAACTACAGTTACAAATCATTTGTAAAGTATTAGTAAGTAGTGAACTATTCATCAATAAGCCATTTATATACATCTGTAAAAGATTATTAAATCATTTGTAACGACCCATTCTAAAGCATTTATAAACGTTTATAAGCAGTTTTTAGACTATTAACAAATCATTAACAACCTGTTTATTGACATTCGTAAATGATTACTAAAACCTTTATAACTACGGTTACAAATCATCTATAAAGGTATTAGTAACTATTCATGAATAAGCCATGTATAATACATCTGTAAATGATTATTAAATCATTTGTAACTGATGTTACATAATATATACAAGCTATTGGTAGCTTGTTCATGTTTAACATATGCTTTGTTAAACATTCCTAAAGTATCTATAAATCCTTAGTACATGTTATTATGTGCCCTATAGTAAAGTGAAGACAGTTCATCATTTACAACTGTCTGTTAATGTGTTTGTTCATGTTTAACATGCTTTGTAAAACATTCCTAAAATATCTATAAATCCTTTGTACATGTTATTATGTGCCCTACAGTAAAGTGAAGACAGTTCATCATTTATGACTGTCTGTTAATGTGGACTTTCTCCTTACCTGTTGCAAACTACCTGGCTTTCATGAATGCAGACACCAAACAATTACTAGAATTATCATTCATGTTAAGCAAATGATGCGTAAGACATTCGTAAAGAGTATGTAAACCATTTGCAGACGTTATCATGAGCCTGAGCCTAGTTGCTTCTTTTGGGCTTGTTTTCATAGACCTGTCCGCTTGTTTCTTTTGCAAAATCTGGCAACACACTGATTACCTGCATTACACCTGCAGTAGCCTACTAGGGAGGAAGTGAACTGTGATGCAGTTGCAGACTGGACAGAAATATGTCTAATTCATGTTTTATGTGTTTTAACTGTCTTGTTGCAGGTGATCGAGGTAACATAAAATGGCTAATCTTACACACATGAAGTAGCATTATGACTAGGGGGTATTTTGATGGTGGCTGTTTGTATCCACAATGTTTGTTTTGATGTGTAGGCTATTACTAGCCTACACATCAAAACAAACATTGTCCTCCATTGCTTAGCAGTTTAGCTTAGCAGCTAAAGCTAACTTGCACTGGGAGGTGGTGACTGCAGAGGCTCCAAGCTGCTACTCTGTGATTCTGTTGTGATTAATTTCTTTGTTTAAATGTCAGTGTGTGTGCTGTGGCCAAGAGTTGCTACATTTTATATCTTAATAAATTGTTGTATACTTGTATACTATATAACGTTACCTTTGCCACTTTTTGATGTCACATGTTTTACTAATCACTGTTAAACATGAAATAATAATGCATAGTCTTCACTTTACAACAAGGCCCATGATAACGTTAGCAAATGGTCAACACACTCTTTACGAATGTCTTACGAATCATATATTAAACATGAAAGATAATTCTAGTAATTGTTTGGCATCTGCATTCATGAAAGCCAGGTAGTTTGCAACAGGTAAGGAGAAAGTCACATTAACAGACAGTTGTAAATGATGAACTGTCTTCACTTTACTATAGGGCACATAATAACATGTACTAAGGATTTATAGATATTTTACTCTACTCAGAGTCATAAGTTTACAAAATGTACTAAAGTACAGTGAACGTCTGTGCGGTTTGTCTTCATCACTGAAAATAACGTACATGTAAACTGATGTCATGTGCAGTTGGGGTGAAGAAACACAACCATTTCACTCCTAATAATACCTTTTTGATTTGACATCCTGACTTGCTACTGTAGCTGAGGCTTGAATCTGTTACCTGCGGCTCACTAGTCAGTGACTCTATCCATTCACCTACAGCTGTTTCCTTGGAATCTGTGGTTCTGAAACGTTTTGTTGTCAACCCCCCAAATTGACATGTATTTGGGCAGTGGACCCCAATGTGAAAAGATGTAGTGTCAGGGCCCCCCATGAAAAAGATTTATATTTATGCTGTAACACATTTTTTTTAAAGTTATTTGTCTTGTTTGTTGTTCAAGTCAAAGCACCAGGAAGGCTGTACTTGTCAGCCATCTGTTAGCTCAATGGGTTGAGACACAGTATTCATGATCCAGAGGCCATGAGTTCAAATCCCATTGATGTCTTTCCTATGATTCTTTCCTTTGCAGACTGGCTTCCAGAAGATCAACTGAAAAGTACCAGGAAGGCTATATTTGTCATCCAACTGTTAGCTCAATGGGTTGAGACGCAGTATACATGATCCAGAGGCCATGAGTTCAAATCCCATTGATGTCTTTCCTATGATTCTTTCCTTTGCAGACTGGCTTCCAGAAGATCAACTGAAAACTACCAGGAAGGCTATATTTGTCATCCAACTGTTAGCTCAATGGGTTGAGACGCAGTATACATGATCCAGAGGCCATGAGTTCAAATCCCATTGATGTCTTTCCTATGATTCTTTCCTTTGCACACTGGCTTCCAGAAGATCAACTGAAAAGTACCAGAAAGGCTGTACTTGTCAGCCATCTGTTAGCTCAATGGGTTGAGACGCAGTATTCATGATCCAGAGGCCATGAGTTCAAATCCCATTGAAGTCTTTCCTATGATTCTTTCCTTTGCAGACTGGCTTCCAGAAGATCAACTGAAAAGTACCAGGAAGGCTGTACTTGTCAGCCATCTGTTAGCTCAATGGGTTGAGACGCAGTATACATGATCCAGAGGCCATGAGTTCAAATCCCATTGATGTCTTTCCTATGATTCTTTCCTTTGCAGACTGGCTTCCAGAAGATCAACTGAAAAGTACCAGGAAAGCTGTACTTGTCAGCCATCTGTTAGCTCAATGGGTTGAGACGCAGTATTCATGATCCAGAGGCCATGAGTTCAAATCCCATTGAAGTCTTTCCTATGATTCTTTCCTTTGCAGACTGGCTTCCAGAAGATCAACTGAAAAGTACCAGGAAGGCTGTACTTGTCAGCCATCTGTTAGCTCAATGGGTTGAGACGCAGTATTCATGATCCAGAGGCCATGAGTTCAAATCCCATTGATGTCTTTCCTATGAATCTTTCCTTGAGTGGGTTCGATTCCCACTCCGAGTCATGTGTCCCCGGTAACTTGGGGCAACGGATAAATTGACTGATATCCTTCGTGATGCTTCCCTTTGCAGAATAACTTATAGAAAAACAAGTTAAAACCACCAGAAAACCTGTAACTCTCAGCCAACAGCATAGCTCAACTGGTAGAGCGTCTGTCCAATAACATGACTTGACTTGAGTGGGTTCGATTCCCACTCGAGTCAAGTGTCCCCGGTAACTTGGGGCAACGAATAAATTGACTGATATCCTTAGTGATGCTTCCCTTAGCAGACTAACTTCTAGAAAAACAAGTTAAAACCACCAGGAAACCTGTAACTCTCAGCCTACAGCATAGCTCAACTGGTAGAGCGTCTGTCCAATAACATGACTTGACTTGAGTGGGTTCGATTCCCACTCGAGTCAAGTGTAACTTGGGGCAACGGATAAATTGATACCGGGGAAACTTGACTCGAGTGGGAATCTAACCCACTCAAGTCAAGTCATGTTATTGGACAGACGCTCTACCTGTTGAGCTATGCTGTAGGCTGAGAGTTACAGGTTTCCTGGTGCTTTTAACTTGACTTGAGTGGGTTCGATTCCCACTCGAGTCAAGTGTAACTTGGGGCAACGGATAAATTGATACCGGGGAAACTTGACTCGAGTGGGAATCTAACCCACTCAAGTCAAGTCATGTTATTGGACAGACGCTCTACCAGTTGAGCTATGCTGTAGGCTGAGAGTTACAGGTTTCCTGGTGGTTTTCACTTGTTTTTCTAGAAGTTAGTCTGCAAAGGGAAGCATCACTAAGGATATCAGTCAATTTATCCGTTGCCCCAAGTTACCGGGGACACTTGACTCGAGTGGGAATCGAAACCCACTCAAGTCAAGTCAAGTCATTGGACAGACGCTCTACCAGTTGAGCTATGCTGTTGGCTGAGAGTTACAGGTTTCCTGGTGGTTTTAACTTGTTTTTCTATAAGTTATTCTGCAAAGGGAAGCATCACGAAGGATATCAGTCAATTTATCCGTTGCCCCAAGTTACCAGGGACACATGACTCGGAGTGGGAATCGAACCCACTCAAGGAAAGATTCATAGGAAAGACATCAATGGGATTTGAACTCATGGCCTCTGGATCATGAATACTGCGTCTCAACCCATTGAGCTAACAGATGGCTGACAAGTACAGCCTTCCTGGTACTTTTCAGTTGATCTTCTGGAAGCCAGTCTGCAAAGGAAAGAATCATAGGAAAGACTTCAATGGGATTTGAACTCATGGCCTCTGGATCATGAATACTGCGTCTCAACCCATTGAGCTAACAGATGGCTGACAAGTACAGCCTTCCTGGTACTTTTCAGTTGATCTTCTGGAAGCCAGTCTGCAAAGGAAAGAATCATAGGAAAGACATCAATGGGATTTGAACTCATGGCCTCTGGATCATGTATACTGCGTCTCAACCCATTGAGCTAACAGTTGGATGACAAATATAGCCTTCCTGGTACTTTTCAGTTGATCTTCTGGAAGCCAGTCTGCAAAGGAAAGAATCATAGGAAAGACATCAATGGGATTTGAACTCATGGCCTCTGGATCATGAATACTGAGTCTCAACCCATTGAGCTAACAGATGGCTGACAAGTACAGCCTTCCTGGTACTTTTCAGTTGATCTTCTGGAAGCCAGTCTGCAAAGGAAAGAATCGTAGGAAAGACATCAATGGGATTTGAACTCATGGCCTCTGGATCATGTATACTGCGTCTCAACCCATTGAGCTAACAGTTGGATGACAAATATAGCCTTCCAGGTAGTTTTCAGTTGATCTTCTGGAAGCCAGTCTGCAAAGGAAAGAATCATAGGAAAGACATCAATGGGATTTGAACTCATGGCCTCTGGATCATGAATACTGCGTCTCAACCCATTGAGCTAACAGATGGCTGACAAGTACAGCCTTCCTGGTACTTTTCAGTTGATCTTCTGGAAGCCAGTCTGCAAAGGAAAGAATCGTAGGAAAGACATCAATGGGATTTGAACTCATGGCCTCTGGATCATGTATACTGCGTCTCAACCCATTGAGCTAACAGTTGGATGACAAATATAGCCTTCCAGGTAGTTTTCAGTTGATCTTCTGGAAGCCAGTCTGCAAAGGAAAGAATCATAGGAAAGACATCAATGGGATTTGAACTCATGGCCTCTGGATCATGAATACTGCGTCTCAACCCATTGAGCTAACAGATGGCTGACAAGTACAGCCTTCCTGGTGCTTTGACTTGAACAACAAACAAGACAAATAACTTTAAAAAAATGTGTTACAGCATAAATATAAATCTTTTTCATGGGGGGCCCTGACACTACATCTTTTCACATTGGGGTCCACTGCCCAAATACATGTCAATTTGGGGGGTTGACAACAAAACGTTTCAGAACCACAGATTCCAAGGAAACAGCTGTAGGTGAATGGATAGAGTCACTGACTAGTGAGCCGCAGGTAACAGATTCAAGCCTCAGCTACAGCAGCAAGTCAGGATGTCAAATCAAATAGGTATTATTAGGAGTGAAATGGTTTTGTTTCTTCACCCCAACTGCACATGACATCAGTTTACATGTACGTTATTTTCAGTGATGAAAACAAACCGCACAGACGTTCACTGTACTTTAGTACATTTTGTAAACTTATGACTCTGAGTAGAGTAAAATATCTATAAATGCTTAGTACATGTTATTATGTGCCCTATAGTAAAGTGAAGACAGTTCATCATTTACAACTGTCTGTTAATGTGACTTTCTCCTTACCTGTTGCAAACTACCTGGCTTTCATGAATGCAGATGCCAAACAATTACTAGAATTATCTTTCATGTTTAATATATGATTCGTAAGACATTCGTAAAGAGTGTGTTGACCATTTGCTAACGTTATCATGGGCCTTGTTGTAAAGTGAAGACTATGCATTATTATTTCATGTTTAACAGTGATTAGTAAAACATGTGACATCAAAAAGTGGCAAAGGTAACGTTATATAGTATACAAGTATACAACAATTTATTAAGATATAAAATGTAGCAACTCTTGGCCACAGCACACACACTGACATTTAAACAAAGAAATGAATCACAACAGAATCACAGAGTAGCAGCTTGGAGCCTCTGCAGTCACCACCTCCCAGTGCAAGTTAGCTTTAGCTGCTAAGCTAAACTGCTAAGCATGGAGGACATTACTAGCCTACACATCAAAACAAACATTGTGGATACAAACAGCCACCATCAAAATACCCCCTAGTCATAATGCTACTTCATGTGTGTAAGATTAGCCATTTTATGTTACCTCGATCACCTGCAACAAGACAGTTAAAACACATAAAACATGAATTAGACATATTTCTGTCCAGTCTGCAACTGCATCACTGTTCACTTCCTCCCTAGTAGGCTACTGCAGGTGTAATGCAGGTAATCAGTGTGTTGCCAGATTTTGCAAAAGAAACAAGCGGACAGGTCTATGAAAACAAGCCCAAAAGAAGCAACTAGGCTCAGGCTCATGATAACGTCTGCAAATGGTTTACATACTCTTTACGAATGTCTTACGCATCATTTGCTTAACATGAATGATAATTCTAGTAATTGTTTGGTGTCTGCATTCATGAAAGCCAGGTAGTTTGCAACAGGTAAGGAGAAAGTCCACATTAACAGACAGTCATAAATGATGAACTGTCTTCACTTTACTGTAGGGCACATAATAACATGTACAAAGGATTTATAGATATTTTAGGAATGTTTTACAAAGCATGTTAAACATGAACAAACACATTAACAGACAGTTGTAAATGATGAACTGTCTTCACTTTACTATAGGGCACATAATAACATGTACTAAGGATTTATAGATACTTTAGGAATGTTTAACAAAGCATATGTTAAACATGAACAAGCTACCAATAGCTTGTATATATTATGTAACATCAGTTACAAATGATTTAATAATCATTTACAGATGTATTATACATGGCTTATTCATGAATAGTTACTAATACCTTTATAGATGATTTGTAACCGTAGTTATAAAGGTTTTAGTAATCATTTACGAATGTCAATAAACAGGTTGTTAATGATTTGTTAATAGTCTACAAACTGCTTATAAACGTTTTTAAATGCTTTAGAATGGGTCGTTACAAATGATTTAATAATCTTTTACAGATGTATATAAATGGCTTATTGATGAATAGTTCACTACTTACTAATACTTTACAAATGATTTGTAACTGTAGTTATAAAGGTTTTAGTAATCATTTACAAATGTCAACAAACAGGTTGTTAATGATTTGTTAATAGTCTACAAACTACTTATAAACGTTTATAAATGCTTTATAACGGGTCATTATTGTAAAGTGCTACCGAAGCATTTTCAGGTCTGGATGCCAATTTCATCCAATCAGGAGAGAGAACTCACACAGGATACAGGACAAACTTGGATGTGAATTTGGAAGTGATGATGACACATTTGGCTGAATTTGGCAACCCACCTGAGAATGTATTTTCTGTCTGTTTATTAAAGAGCTGGAGAGATGGGGAGACCCTCTGTTACTGATGCAATGATTACTATCATCTCTGTGTGTGTGTGTGTGTGTGTGTGTGTGTGTGTGTGTGTGTGTGTGTGTGTGTGTGTGTGTGTGTGTGTGTGTGTGTGTGCGTGCGTGCGTGTGCGTGTGCGTGTGTGTGTGAGTGGTGAAAAGTAAATCATTACATTTACTCAAGTACTGTACAATTACTTACAAGTACTTTATTTTACTGGAGTATTTCCAATTTTCAGTAATTCACTTCTACTGCACTACAGCTCAGGGGCAAATATTGTACTTTTACTCCATTACAAGTTTTTGAAACCTTAGTTACTAGTTACTTTGCAGATTTTGATTATTATTACAAAACATATATGACCCACTTCAGCTAAATTTAAACTTTGGCTATTTGAAAATAGCAGATCTACAAGCTCACAATGCGTCGCGATGCGATGCATTGTGAGCTTGTAGATCTGCTATTTTTAAAATATTTATATATATTTTATATATTTGAAAACTTGTGAAATGGGACATTGTGCATAATGAGTACTTTTACTTTTGGTGCTTGAAATATATTTTGATGGCAATACTTTTGTACTTTTACTCAAGTAAATTTTGATTACCATACTTTTTGTAACAGAGTTTCTAAATTGCAGTATTGATGCTTTTACTTAAGTACAAAATATAAGTATTTTTTCCACCACTGCAATCATCTGTGTGTGTGTGTGTGTGTGTGTGTGTGTGTGTGTGTGTGTGTGTGTGTGTGTGTGTGTGTGTGTGTGTGTGTGTGTGTGTGTGTGTGTGTGTGTGTGTGTGTGTGTGTGTGTTAGTGGTGGTTATATGAACCTCCAGCATGGGCCACTCCAGAGGGAAGGTGTCACAGAACTGCTCGGCACAGGGCTGGGCCATCAGCCTGTCCATCAGCCTGGCCGTGTCATGGCGGCCGGTGAACAGAGCCCACTCCCTCGGGGTCATCTTACGACCGTAGTCCCGGGCCTCCACCTCTGCACCTACAGACATGCAGAGGAAAGCACATGGTCACGTGTGGGAAGTATAGGTCACACAGGTCACCCCATGGAGACTTGAATTCATGGATATTTTTTTGTTTTTGTCGCTTTTCTAAGCCAATAATTTGATGACCGGCAGTGGTTCCGGTAGGAGACACAAAGAGTCTCCTTTGTGTCTCCTACCGGAACCGCTGCAAGTATGTAGTGGTTGCCTGAAATGAACAAAAAACATGAATTTACACAACGCTGATGATAGTCAGTGGAGCTATCTATGAAATCTATGATTTTTTTTTATCTGCAACACGATTGTAAACAATGTAGCGGGCGTCCCTGCTTCATCTCGCTCTCAGCTAAGGGGTCCTTGGCCTGAACAATGTTGAAGACCCCTGCTATAGATCGTTTGTTCAGTAACAGGAGTCTCCATGTCTCTCCAGTTCTTAATTAAACAGAAAATGCATTTTCAGGTCAGGATACCAATTTTATCCAGGATAGAGAAATCAGTCAGGATACATATTAAACAAGTGCAATTGGAAGTGATGACACAAATAAATGAGCAGACAACATTGGAACTGGAACACTATAAAAATGCTAAAGCTGATAAATGGGTATACTCTCTGCTGATTGGGTGAAATGTTGTGACCTACCTGAACCTCTTTTCGTTAAAGAGCTGGAGAGACAGGAAGACTCCTGTTATTGAACAAACACTAAACAGCAACGATATGTTTGACCATGTTTTTTACCGTTTAACATGAGGGCTCTGACGCAGTCGGCCCGGCCCTGCATGGCGGCCTTCATCATGGCCGTGAAGCCGTGGCAGTTCCTCCTCTCGATGTCCAGGCCTGGGAAGTAGTTCAGCAGGTAGTTGGAGATGGTGATGTGACCTGTAGGAGTCAGAGAACAAAGAGAAGTAGTTCAGCAGATAGTTGGAGATGGTGATGTGTCCTGTAGGAGCAGAGAAGAAGTCATTTAAAACCCATTATCTCATTCAATCCGGGAAAGCATCTTTGTCATTTGTGATGTCTTTGGCTATTCAAAAATAGCAGATCTACAAGCTCATAGTGCGGCACCGAGTGCCGCACTATGAGCATGTAGATCTGCTATTTTTTAAATCGTGAAAATGTGTGTGAATCTTTGAATATATATATAGATTTTTACGGCGAACATTTGTCAAAATGTTTTGTTCCAGGGACCCACAGAAGCAAATATTTGAGTTACAAATGTTTGCTTTAGAAAATATATTATTCAAAGATTTGCACAAATTCTCAAGATTTTTGAAAAATAGCAGATCTACAAGCTCATAGCATGGCACAAAGTGACGCGCTACAAGCTTGTATATCTGCTATTTTTTGAATTGCTTAAGTATACAATAATGTTTTTTTAGCTCAAATCTAAAATGACAAAAAAATAATGGGTTGAAAGGCCATAAAACACTAGGCTGATTATGTAGTTTGTTTTCCTTCACAGGTTACAAACTACAGAAGGGTAAAAGCATTAAACCTTATTAGTATAGTTAGTACACCGTGATGTAAACAACACAGCAGCTGCGGCTAATACAATTATTTGTTGCTTGTTGAAAATAACCGTCTTTCGAGCAAAAATAACGTAAAATCAGTTTACTTTCGGATAGCGATGAAGTGTAAATTAGGCTTTTAAAAAGCACTGTGCTGTTGGTGTGTTGACTCATTTTCTCATTTCACCATGAGGTGTTGTGAAGTACTTTGTCATGAAGGGGGATCAATAGTGCCCTTAATGAGGCAGAAAATGAAGAGCTGTGTGTTGCTATTCATCATCGTTAGCACATGAGAGTGGAGGGTTCCAGGGTTTGATGCATGCGGCTGCATCGCTATTGAAATTAGCTGTGATGATTCTAAAAAGCCCGAGTTATAGCCTTCGTCCTACGCCGGTGTCTCACACCGAAAGTATTGGCCGATATACATGCTCACGACGTGGCGAGGATGCGGCGCGTCGTGAGCTTGTATATCGGTTATTTGAAGGGCGCCACACTGTCGTGTGACGAGGTATATATTGGCTAGCAACAAAAAGTTGCCTGTTGTTGCTGTTGTTGTAAACATTGGGCTCCAATGATCTGCTTTGTGCTCTTGTTTGGTCCCATTTGGGAGTTTTCTGGCTCCATTTGCTGCGACAGATTCAAGCGGAGGAAATGTGAAATATTTACATATGAAGAATCTAACGGGGGCTATTCAGCATCATTTGAATTTTTTTATATAACAAAAGCCTGTCACTTTGTTAAGTGCCTGCCACAAAGTGGAACTTGACATTTTTTTCTTCAATAGATTTTCATTGCAAAAAACTTTAAATCCAAGAACTAATATGCATGTATACGTGATATTATAATTTGTGATTTTACGCTTAGATTCCAGTTGTAGTTGCCTTCCCCGGGATTTCTTTCCGTCATGGTATATACGTAGACTGCATTTCTACACTGTATAGCACCTTTATCCAAAGAGCTTTACTTAAATGTTTATCCCACGATTTGTTCATTTTTCACCCATGTGCCAATTACGGAAGGTGTTATCCTGGGCGCTACTCTCCCTCTGCCAGCCTGGGGAGAGCCCAGAACTGCGCTCATGCTTCCTTCAACACATGAGGCGTGAGCAGGCCGCTTCTTATCACCTGACAGGGGGGAGTTTCCCCGGTAGGACGTATAGCGCGTGGAAGGAACATGTTATTCCAACCAGTTCCTTTCCCCTCCATTGGGCGCCCCGGCTGGTCTCAGTATAGAGACCAGGATTACTGCATGTTTTTTTGTGAGGGTACCTACCCTAGGCCGGGGACACGGGGAGAACATGCAAACTCCACACAGAGAGGCCCTTTCACCAACCCCACCTAGGGTATGGGCACTGATGACACGAAGGAGAGAACACGCCCACAGCGCCAACAGAGTCCCCGGCGGGAATCGAACCCAGGACCTTCTAGCAGATGACAGCACTATACCGATATATCAAATGACAGCACTATACCGATATATCAAATGACAGCACTATACCCATATATCAAATGACAGCACTATACCGATATATCAAATGACAGCACTATACCGACTGCGCCCCTTCCCCGGCATTTCTTTCTGTTATGATAGATGGACTGCATTTCTACACTGTATAGCACCTCTATCCAAAGAGCTTTACCATGCATAATATAGGGGTGATGGGCAACCTTTTCAGGATTTCTTTGTTTATTGAGTCATAAGCCCAAGCAGCAGATCACACACGATAGACTTTCCTGCCCGCAGGTCTTCACAACGTCTTCACGCTGAAGGAAGAAGGCCTTGCGGGCAGAAAAGCGTCCGTTGTGTGTGACTATGATCTGCTGCTGGGGCTTATGACTAAATAAACAAGAACTCCTAAAAGGATCAAGTGAGTGCTGGTGATCTTTTCTAAGAGACTATTTCTGCCAGAACCGTTGCACCCGGTAGACGTGAACTGTGAACTATTCTTCAACAATTCAATTACATTCACCCAGAGCCTTCTATTGGAGAGTTGCGTCAACGAGGAGGCAGAAACAGCGCCTGTCACGTGGTTCATGTAAACTCTAAATAGTGACAAACGCTCATAGACTCAGTGGTGTAAAAAGTACCTGCATGTTTTACTTAAGTAAAAGTAGTGTTGTTATATGAGTAAAAGTAGAAACGTATTGGCATCAAAATATACTTTAAGTACCAAAAGTAAAAGTACTAACATGTTTGAACATAGCAGATCTACAAGCTCACAAGTTGTTGTGAGCTTGTAGATCAGCTATTTTCAAATAGCCCATGTATAAAATAGAGCTAAAGTGGTTAATGTATGTTTTATAATATCATAATTTATATCTTAAAAGTAACTAGTAACTGAAGTTGTCAAATAATAACGGATGGCAGAGGCAGCCATGCAAGGGACCAACCTGCTCATTGTGAGCCAGAGGGCCACATCACATATACTGTCGGACAGACACCTCTTACTGTATGTCCATATTTTAACTTTTTTCGGCATTCAATGTCACACAAAAGTAGCAAAAAGTGTGACACGTTTTGAGATTGTAGATCTGCTATTTTTGAATTGGAATCCTGAATGTTTTATTGTTGCTATCTTTTAATTGGAATCCTGAAAAGGTAACATTTTTATTTAATTTCAAATGTATTTAGTTATACTTATGTTAACTTTATGAACTTAAATACAAATACATTGGACATAAAAAAGACAACTTGATTTTAATACTAGTCATTAAGCTACCAATATAGACTGAAGTAATTAAAGCTGGTCATGTTTGCAATTGTAACAGCTGAAATCAATAATATATCAGTATTCTGATATTTACCTGTGGGCCGCATTAAGTGAAGGTGGGGGCCGCATGTGGCCCCCGGGCCACCGGTTGCCCATGTATGAGTTAGACGTTCAGTCAGTCAGTGCCTTGCTCAAGGACAATTTGACACATTTCCCACTCTATACCTCCTGAGCCACCAACGTTACTCCTGTTATCATGCAAAACGCTCACATAGCATGAAATAGTTTTTTTAAACTACATTTTCTGTCTGTGAAAAAAAATGCTCAATTACCTGCTTGTGCTGCTGTGATGAGAGCGGTGTTCCCCTCGTTATCCTGCCAGTTGATGTCGATGTACGGACACTGGGAGAGCGCCATGACCACGTCAACGTAACCCGAGTAACACGCCACCATCAGTCCAGACTGAAACGACAAAAAGGTCTTTTTAGTGTTGATTGATTGATTGATTGAATATTCTATTAGACAAAAATGCAAAACAGCACGAGTACAGTCAAAGTCAAGTCCTTGCAGTCTTGTTTCCATTGGGGTCCTATGTATTCAATTGATCAACATACAAAAAATAACACCAAAATTCAATATCATCACAAATATGAAACATTATATGTACAAAGTATTCTCCTGAAAAGTGAACTTTCAGGGCTGTTTTAAAGGAAGCCAGTGAAGCACATTTTTTTTGAGGGGTGGGGTCAGGGCATTCCACACCTGGGTGGCAGTGCTGTAGAAGGAGAATTTACCCATGTTTGTTTTAAAGGTGGGTCGTGGTGGTACCAGATTCCATGAAATATCCATGAATCCACAAAACTCCTTATGAGCTCATAATACCGTACCGACATCATAGACTGACCTGGCTTAAAGGGGACACAGGCAGGCAGACAGACAGACAGACAGACAGACAGGCAGACAGGCAGGCAGGCAGGCAGACAGAGAGGCAGGCAGACAGGCAGGCAGGCAGGCAGGCAGGCAGGCAGGCAGGCAGGCAGGCAGGCAGGCAGACAGACAGACAGAGTTGCCAGACAGGGGTTAGGCACGGGTGCCAACGTTGGCACAGGGCAGGGGAGGGTGATCACTGGCACACTGGCATAAGTGTGAGAGAGAGGATTTTTCTTTTAAAATGAAATATTCAAAAAGGTTAAGTCAGTTAAATTAAGTCCCCTTCACATCTATATGCAAATTACACCCTGCACATAATTCTACATTCATACAAACTCCTAACTCTGACTAGGGAGGGAGTCTGGGAGATAGGTGGGTTATTGCTCAGTTGTAAGAAGAAGAACACTGTTCTCAAGCTCCAAAAAACCTAACTTTTTATTTATGCAACGTTTTGTCTTCATCAGGCAAATATTCAGACAGAAAAATAAAATTATGAATTGCCTTCTTTCTAAGCCAGTTGTTTCACTTAGTTTCTTGCTACTGTTGTCATTTTTTTTTTTTTTTATGCAGGCGTGGGATGTGCACACAATTCTCTCTGTGTTATTGCTCAGTTGGAAATATTTAATGTGGCTGTGGTGTCATAATTAGACTTAATGCTGATATGGCACACTGACTACCAAGCAAATGTAAACATGGCACTTCACGTCAAAAAGGTTGCCAACCTCCTGGTATAGACCAACATGCTGGATGTCGTACGGCGTAAGAATCAAGTTCAACTACCATGGCATTGTAATCTAAATCCTGTAGGCATAAGTAGCTGCAACCAAACGAGGTGACGCAACAGGAAGTGCAGTGTCACTGTCAGGTCAATGATAAAGGCTCATGTTCTGTACCCAACGTGGAGTAGATGTTCCAGTGATCCCTGGAACCGTTTGTAAACCTGGCGGCCCTATTCTGGGCATGTCATCATAGATGACATTTTTAATTGTATATCGTTGCTGTCGGGCAGAAACCTTGTATCTCCATATTTAAACTTTTTTATGTTTTGTTGTGAATTAATGCCCAACTTCATCATAGAAGAGTGATGCACAAAAGTAGTGAAAATAGCAGATCTACAAGCACACAAGGCAGAAACCTTCTATCTCCATATTTCAACCTTTTAGGTTTTGTTGTACATTAATACCCCTGCTTCATCATACAAGAGTGACGCACAAAAGTAGTGAAAATAGCAGATCTACAAGCTTGTAGATCTGCTATTTTCACTAATTATTGTTTTTAAAATAATAATTTAAAAAAAATGGTTTTGGACTTAAAGGTTTTCACCTGACAGCAACGATATGTAAAAAGTTCTAATGGTTTCAAATATATCTTTTTAAATGGTCAATTTGATTGATTTTTTTCCAAATGTAGTGAAAATAGCCGATCTACAAGCACACAACGCGATGCGAGGCATTTGTGAGCTTTTAGATCAGCTATTTTCACTCATTTAAATTGTTTTTAAAATAATAATAAAAAAGGAATGTTTTTTTTCCACCCGAGAGCAACGATATCTAAAAGGTTCTAATGGTTTTAAAAAAAAAAAAAATGTAACGGTCAATTTGATTTGATTTTTCCCAAAACAGCGAAAACAGCAGATCTAACAGTGAGCTTGTGGATCGCCTATATCATTGGTTCTCAAAGTGGGGTCCGAGGACCCCCAGGGGTACTTGAGGGTGTTCCAGGGGGTCCCCAGCTAAATGATGGACAGGGACCAAATGGACCCATATGGGTCCGTAACTCTGAGAGTGTACAAATGGAACCAAATGGACCCTAACGGGTCCATTTGGTTCCATTTGTACACTCTCAGAGTTAAATTAACATTGATTTTACAATATGAATTGGGGTCCCAGAGACATACATGCCATGAAATGGGGGTCCATAGCCTAATGCATGTCAAACTGGGGGTCCTTGAAATTAAAATGGTTGAAAATCACTGCTAGAGAGCAGCAAAAATCATCTATTATGGGGGTCCCTGGCTTATCTTTTCAAATGGGGGTCCGCGGGCTAATAAGTGTCTATTTGGGGGTCCTTGGCACAAAAAAGTTTGAGAACCACTGGCCTATATTTCCAGCCAACGCAACACCGTCATTCGATGGATGCTGAAGGCTTATTAGGCAGTTAAGAGCTGAGCCCTTATTTCAAGCTGCTTCTTGGGGGGTTTGCGTCGCTCTCTGTGCCATCGACACTCTCCATCTGTTCGCTGGAGGCTTAACCAACCTGCCTATAAGTGCTTCATGAGGATTTACCTCCACAGGACACCAAGTCCCCTGACCTCCTCAATGAGCAGCTATAGGAGCTGATCTGGAGTCAGTCTGCCTGGCCACACGTCCTAATGGTGTCTGCTGCTGGGAACGTTTTCCTGTGCTGACACGGGTTCAGTTTGAAACTGTCTGGTCATCCAGTTTGAACTCTCTTTATTGACTTTAGAGTTTGACTTTGCTACGCACCGGTACTCGCACGTTTTTACTCAAGTGAAAGTATCAATACTGCAATATAGAAGTACTTTGTTACAAGTAAAAGTCCGGAATTCAAAATTTTACTTTAGTAAAAGTACAAAAGTATTGCAGATCTACAAGCGACGCATTGTGAGCTTGTAGATCGGCTATTTTCAAATGGCCGAAATGTATATAGGGCTGAAGTGGTTTTGTAATAATAATCAAAATCTGCAAAGTAACCAGTAACTGAGGTTTTCAAATAATTGTAATGGAGTAAAAGTACAATATTTGACTCTGAGATGTAGTGTAATTGTACTAAAGTACAGTACTTGAGTACATGTACTTAGTTACTTTACACCACTGAAAAAAGCCATATACTGAGAAATGCGTCTGATCTTGATAATCAATAATTAGTCATGAATAATTGTTGTGATGTCTTGATTTCCTATCCTTGTTTACAGAATCCTCTGTGATCCTCTGTTTCAAAACATTATTATCAAATTCGTAGTAGCTTTAGTGGTCTAATCATTTAAATGTGGGCAACCCAGTTTTATGAAAAAGGTAGTGCACGCACATCCGTTGGTCCAGGTGCTTAGACAAACAAAGTATAATGACAAATAATAAAGTCTGCACACTGGTAGTTGCAAAAAGCTCCAGAATGTATTGCTCGTCAACGTTTCGGCCTGTTCAGGCCTTCAACAGGACATATACGTCATATATGTTCTGATGAAGGCCTGAACAGGCCGAAACGTTGACGAGCATTAAATTCTGGAGCTTTTTGCAACCCAGTTTTAGACATGAAAAATAGACATTTTGGGGAAATGCTGCAGACTAGCATTTCCCCAAAAATAAAGTGCTGTTGGCATGTGGCACTAATAGTTAAATCTGCAGCCCCCCCGTATCCCCAAGCATGTATTATCACCCATTTCGGATGCTGTCAATGCACTGAATGGGACATTATTGTCACGTTTAATCAGACTATTGATTGGTCTAAATAGGTGAGATACTGACCTACTGATGGGGCTCAGTAGGTGTTTTCCATAAAGTATCGTTTTGGACCGCGACGGATGCGCGCTGTCTCAAGCGAACTTGATCCACGAGAGGTGCCACCGAGCTAGCTAAAGCGAGCGAGTTGCCGTGCCGAGCATTGCGAAGTTAGCTTGATCCGACTCAGCGCCGTCCAAGTTATGTACCGATAGGCACAGAATGGTAAATCATATTTTGGGGTGAGCGTTTTCCCCAACTTTCATCAACCTACAGAATAACGACAAAACACCTACTGAGCCCTGTGGGTAGGTCAGTATCTCACCTACTTAGACCAATCAATGGTCTAATTAAACGTGATAATGTCCCATTCAGTGCATTGACAGCATCCGAAGCCGGTGGTATTTTAGGTGTATTATCTGATAAATGATCTCCCTCTCTTTCAGTGAGGGACACACTGTTATTGGACACCTACTCTTTTGTTCCTGTCCGTCTCCTTCACTTCCTCCTCCGTGACTCCTTGCCTGATCATGATCTTGACGATGATGGAGTTGTTGTTGCAGCAGGCCTTGAAGAAGGAGATGGCCTCCGGCTCGGGGCTCGGCGAGCGCTGCCACTGGCACGCCGCCAGCGAGTCGTCCGGCGGGTAGAAGGAGTCGTCCGAGATGATGCTCCGATTGTCCGCATCGAGCGAGTCGATGTCCAGCTCCTCGAACTCCTGGTACACCTCGTCGTCATCTTCCCAGTAGTTGGGAATGTAGTCCACGTCCTCCTCCTCCTCCTCGGAACCCTCGGACCCCTCGGACTCGCCGTCCACCGTGATGATGGTGGGCACGTCTGCGGTGATGGGGTTCCTGGTTCCTGGTTCCAGGTTCCCTGTCTCCCCCATCCCCACAGCACCACCGCCTCTTGCCATGCCATTCTGCTGAGCTTTCAAGGAACCCTCTACGCCTGGGACCTCCGTTGTCAACACCATTTAACCCAAAAAACGTCAAATGTGTGTCCACTGTACCACCGCGATACACGCTCGAATCCTGCCATGTGCCGGCTCCTGGTGCCTCCTTACATGACCCGTTACCCCAGTCGCTGCTGCCAGGTCTCCCTTCTTGCAGGTGGTGAAAAAGTTGGAATCCAAAAAGCAGGGTTCGACAGATGGCTGCAGCAGGAAGTCCTTGAGGTTCACTGGACCTGCTACCAGGCCTCCTCCATGGTCTCAGGTTGTCATTGGCGGCAACAACAACAGAACGCAGAAAAACAACAAAAAAACACACAAAAACAACGTAAAAAACAACACAACATCGTCTAGAAAATGTGTGACCTCTACGTTATCCCAGTGACCAGAAGCAATGCACAGGTTGAATTGTACACTCAAAAGAAAACAATAAATTCTCTGCTATTCATAGGAAAACAGACAGCCTTGAACGCTTGATGCATTCACTATAGAAGAGCTCCATTGTGATCCCTGATAGCAACGTATTCCTTCTTCATGGTGGCTCCAAATCCTACTGTTTCTATGTGCCATGTGGCGTTCTCTGAAATCTCCTTCACTCCACAACCGTACCGGCACTTTGATTGGGAAATCCAGCCCTTAATTAAAGAGTAGCTACAGATAGTTTTGTGGGGGAAGCATCACTCCCTTTGGTTGGAAGACTGCTTTAATCACCAACAGCAGTGTAGACTCCTGTTTGTTTCCATGTTGGAGAAACGTTGGCTTTCTTCCAATGATGGCCAGCAATGACGAGAGCAAGTGCTCTCTTGAACTGACACTTGATAATCCCTTTAGTCTCTCTCTCTCTCTCTCTCTCCCTCTCCCCCTCTCTCTCTCTCTCTCTCTCACACACACACACACACACACACACACACACACACACACACACACACACACACACACACACACACACACACACACACACACACACACACACACACTCTCTCTCACTCTTCCATGCTGCCTCAACCTACCCTAAAGGAAATTCTACCGTGGCCATTAAGCATTTTGTTAATTAAACAGTTGTAATAACATACTTTCAGAAAATCTAAACTATAGACGGTAGAGAGGTTACATTCTGAGAGATCCACAAAACAGTGGAAAGCAGCAACTTGATAAGAGCCAAAATAATTATGACTGAACAATGGGAAGCTTCAGTCGCATTGATTTTGTGAAATACTCATTTTAGTGCCTTTGATTGCACCTGGCACTTGTCTGCTATGGGCAGCTAGTGTGTGTGTGTGTGTGTGTGTGTGTGTGTGTGTGTGTGTGTGTGTGTGTGTGTGTGTGTGTGTGTGTGTGTGTGTGTGTGTGTGTGTGTGTGTGTGTGTGTGTGTGTGTGTGTGTGTGTGTGCGCATGCATGCGTGCGTGTGTATGACCACAGCACTCATTGAGAATAACAAAATGTCTTATAGAGAGTGTATAACATCGCGTCACCAGCCTTTCAACCTCGGAGGAAAGCCTGGTATTCGTTCTAAAATTAGCCGTGTGATTCGGTTTAGAAAAAAGGAAAAAATAACAATGGTGGTTCCGGTTGGCGTGGGATTGTCCATGTTCCCCACATAATGCCAATCAATTAGTTTAGTCTCGATAGTCGCGCCACAAGTTAGAATAAAAGATGGACATACCAAACGACTATCATACCAAAACAAACAAAACGACAGTGGTGGGAAAAGTACTTAAATTCTTTACTTAAGTAAAAGTACCAATACTGCAATATAAAAGTACTCTGTTACAAGTAAAAGTCCCAAATTCAAAATTTACTTGAGTAAAAGTACAAAAGTATTGGCATCTAAATGTACTTAAAGTACCAAAAGTAAAAGTACTAAATATTTGAAAATAGCCGATCTACAAGCTCTCAACGCGTCGCGATGCGACGCGTTGAGAGCTTGTAGATCTGCTATTTTCAAATAGCCTAGGTATAAAATATGCCTAAAGTGGTTAATGTATGTTTCATTATATCCTAGTTTATATCTGAAAAGTAACTAGTAACTAAAGTTTTCAAATAATTGTAGTCGAGTAAAAGTACAATATTTGCCTCTGAGATGTAGTGGAGTAGAAGTAAAAGTATTGGAAATTGGAAATACTCAAGTAAAGTACAAATACCTTAAAATTGTACTTAAGTACAGTACTTAAGTAAATGTACTTAGTTACTTTCCACCACTGCAAAACGATTATACCAAACTAAACACGTTTTAAACTAGGGGAATCATTTTGGAGGTGCACGGTGCCGGTGGTTCGGGCCACCTGATGCCGCCGCTCACTGAAGTATACACTATGGGTTTAAGTGGTTAAAGTTCCTCCAGTCATGTGACCTGATGGTCTGACTGACTTGCATCATCAGGCGGTCTATAAACTCGCCGACCCACAAAGGGGTCCCGACCCAGTGTTAGTGTTTGGGAAACAGTGGCCTATAGGATTAGGACAATAGGGATTAGGACAATAATTATTTTTTGCAAAATTCTATTTCACCTAGATCAGTTAGGCCCATGTTTTGCTGTGCAGAGGACACGGCTGCTCCATATCTACAGTGAAAAATCTGTGATACTTTGGGTATGTAAATTGGACCACAAAGTGTCAAACATTTAGCTCTGCAATGGAAGTCCAGTTTCATTTGTCCTCCATGACCCTAATCTGTGGCCAACTCTCTCCCGGTGCTGTTAAGTAAGTGCTGAGCATTAGCAGAAAGCTAATTGGATAATTCAGCAGAAATAACGCCGGGGTCCTGTTAGCTAAGTCGTTGTTCCTGCAGAAGAAGCCTCAGAGGTTAAAGTATCACAAAAATCAAGACATGGTTTTTTAATAATAATTGGTGGATTTTAAAATTAGCCTATTTACCTATTATCTACTGGCCATATACAGTAGGTGACATTTAATTTGGATTTTATATCTCTAAAACAGGGGTCTTCAACGTTTTCAGGCCAGGGACCCCTTGGCTGAGAGGGAGCTAAAGCAGGGACCCACATTATATATTGTATAAACTATGTTTTTTCTCCCATAGATTTCATAGGCAGCTTCGTAGACTTGTGTCAGAGCACTATCATGTTGGATTCATGTTAATGTGTATTTCCAGACATTTAACCAGGCACTTAAATAACACTTAGCAAATCTGACCTTTCACTCTGTACTTAGTCTGCTCTTTCCCCCCCTGTACCAAACTACTTTGCCGAAAATAGCAGATCTACAAGCGCACAACGCCTCGCAGCGCGAGGCGTTGTGTGCTTGTAGATTTGCTATTTTTGGCTAAAGTTCTCAGAATAGGGATGCTTGGTTGAAGAGGTTAATGTAAAAATGACACAAAGATTTGGCGGACCCCCTGTAGTAACTCCAGGACCCCCTGTTGAAGACCCCTGCTCTAAAATATGTTTTTGTTGAGCCATGAATCTATGTAAATGCAAATGTGGCCACCAGAGGGTGCTGAAAGGAGTTCCCTCTAGGTTGCCTTGTGTAGAAAGATACAAGTTCAAAATAAATGGAATAAACTTTGAACCACAATTATGACTCTTCTACACCTGCATCAATATTTACACTGATCTTAGTATATTTTGTATTTGGCATCATCTATTCTATATCAGTCTATATCAGTCACCAGTAATATACTTTATTTATTTATTTAACTATTGTATCCTAATATTTTACAAATGGCATGCATCATAAAATGCTGGCTTCTGCAGTAAACACATTGTAACTATTAGATGAAAATCTATACCATTAAAATGCTACAAATGGATATTCCAATACAGACTTAATGGGATATTTCACTTTAAAAAAAAACGTTGGGTCATTTTATCGTCTACCTCTAGCTCTGGTCCATAGCCTAGACAGTGGAGTTCCTCTCCCCTTAAGGCTATGCTACCGATGAGCCAATACGACCGCGCCACAGGCTACATAACCGGGTCGTCGGGAGTAAAAATGAAGTAAAAAAACAAAGAAGTAGTGTCTCCGTCCGGTGGATTATTTTGCATTTTGGCCAAAAAGTGTATTTTAGACGTGAGGGAGGGGGGGGGGGGGGGGGGGGGGGGGCTCAGAGTGCTCCCACTTAGTAGAGTTGGCTTTCAACTCCATAAAACCGTCTTTGGTTTGGTGAGTAGCGAGAGTGTATTTCTTATTTTTAATCCCGACGACTTTCCAATACTAAACCCGAACCAAACCCGCACCCTAACCCTAACCACACACGGATGCCACATCGTCGGAGAAAAGGTCTGTCGGATTAACGCATGCCTCCCGGTCGTATTGGCTCATTGGTAGCATAGCCTCAAGGGGAGAGGAACTCCACTGTCTAGGCTATGGACCAGAGCAACGTCTACTCAGGCTTTTATTAGCCCCAGCCCCTCAGACCGTTTTTAAGTTGCTTGATTCAGTATTTAGATATTTGATATTCATTTTATCAGACACGCCCCCTTCCTATACAAACCCATTGAATAAAAAATAAATACTGAATCAAGCAACTTAAAAGCGGTCTGGGGGGCTCACAAAAGCCTGAGTAGACGATAAAATAACCCAAAGTTGTTTTGAAAGTGAAATATCCCTTTAAGAGAGCAGTAGAGCACAAGAGACTAAGGTATGGAACGTGCAAACAAGGGTGGATTACCAAACGGGCCCCCCTGCTGGGTGGGCCCCAAGGCAAGGGCTCAGGGACCCCCTAAAAGCCAGAGCCTCTGTGTGAAGTTGCAGCTATTAACTTTGCATTGGTTTTTACATTTGACACATAGTCAAAGGGCTCAGTCATTCATGTCAATAACAGAGCCCCCCCCAAAGTCCTTCTGAAAAAGCAAAGGAAAAGGGCAAAAACATTCACTTTGAAGATGTCATGATAGAGAGAAAGCATCAGGATGGATGCCTCTGAAGTGAGTGTTGTTTATCCCCTCAGGTCATCTGTAGGACTTCAGCTCTGTGGGGAGACCACAGTTCAAAAAGCAAGAGAAAAACATCAGCATTAAAAAGCTTGCAGCTCGGTCTAATCCCTCCACCACGTGCGCACGCACACACGCACACACGCACACAGCACAAAACACCACGGTAACACTTTACTTTAAAGATCGGGTCTATAATGCATCATAATCACATTCATAAGGCTTCATAACACTCATTCCGGATGGAAGCTGTGAGGTTTCCAGTTCGATACCGGGCTTCCCCAGAGTTAGTGTCGACCAGTGGTGGAAAGTAACTAAGTACATTTACTTAAGTACTGTACTTAACTCTCTCAGTGCCAAGCCACGAGTTATCCCGAGTTTTTTCTGAATGCCCTCAGTGCCAGAACGAAAAATCCCAAGGTTTTTTTTGGAAAAGAATGTTCAGAACCCAAGATATCGTCATCCGAAGATTTGCTGCTCCATTCACTCCTTGTTTAACTTATAACTGAAAAAGTCTGTATCTCGCTTCCTAAGCACTTAAAAAAAAAAAAAAAAAAATGCTGGCACAGTATGAACATATTTTTTTTATTTCATACATTATTACATTATAAAACATACATTAACCACTTTAGCCCTATTTTATACATAGGCTATTTGAAAATAGCAGATCTACAAGCTCAGTTGTGAGCTTGTAGATCTGCTATTTTCAAACATTTTAATACTTTTACTTTTGGTACTTTAAGTACATTTTGATGCCAATACTTTTGTACTTTTATATTTTTATTACCGGACTTTTACTTGTAACAGAGTATTTCTACTCTGCAGTATTGATACTTTTACTTAAGGAGGTCCGCTCCGCCCTTGCCGGCGACCCAGCGTCCTTTGGGCTGCCCACCAATTTCCAGGACCTCCACACCAAGGCCGGTGGCCAAATGGAACATCAAGGGGACCAGGGAGTCGGAGCTACATCCGATGGTCAGGAGAAGGACCTCCTGTGTGATGAGAAGGAATCAGAGGGCCCTCATCAGACTCCCCAACAGTTACGGGTAGTGTGTGACAACATGCTACGGAGACTGGGGATGTACCTGCGCTGTTTAGGGGTAGACGTGGCTATATTGGAAATCAACAATGACCACAGAGTCGCAGCCGAGTTGGCTCGAGCAGAGGACCGCACCATACTCACCAGTGGACAGCCATACGACACTTTGCGGTCCCAGGTGGGCGAGGGTCGCTGTTTGGATCTCAGCGTTTCAGAGAAGGCGATAGACCAGGCCATGGGGGTCCTCAGACACTTCAACATTCAGCTCACTCCCAGTGACATCTTCAGCCACTGTGACGTCTGTAACAGTAACCGGTACGTGAAGCTGCCTAGGGCGGACATGGTCCGGATGCTCAAAGAGACAGATAACTGGAATGCACTGGAATGCACTCTGCAGGAAGACGCGGAGCACAGTGGCTCTTTGACCTCTGGTGTGACCCCTGACCTCCCCAGGTACGCCCCCAAGTGTCACTGGGCCCCTGTGTCAGACCTAGACCCAGACACCCTCACATTCCCTGGGGGGGCTGCCATACAGCTCCGTTCGATCCCATACGATCTATCCAGAATACTACACTTCTTCGTCTGCACTGGCTGTGGGAAGGTGTTCTTTGAAGGCCAGCGCTTCTTTCACATCCTTTCCCAGTTCTCGAGCATTCTACGCATCACTGAGGACAATGTGTGTTTAACAACAGCATCCACTGGTGTTGAACAGTAGTGGTAACGCATTCACTAGCTCATTCACTAGCTCCATTAAGGTAATCTGTCATTCAATTTATTATGATCTATATATTATGATCTAATAACTAATAAAATAAACTAAAAGCTCTAAAAGACACAAACATGTTAAATGTTTAATTCTTCTTCATTCTATCGGGTCATAGGGAGATTTTTGCGCAAACCAATCAAATCCAATATGGCCGCCACAATAGCAGATCTGCTATTGTTTTTGAAAAATCGTGAAAAAAGTGTGCAAATCTTTGTATATGTTTTTTAAACATTTTTAACTCAAATCGATTTAAAAAATAAATAGCAGATCTACAAGCTCATAGCGTGGCACTTGGTGCCGCGCTATGAGCTTGTAGATCTGCTATTTTTGAATAGCCAAAGAAATGTTAAAATGACACAGATGCGCTCCCGGTCTTAATGGGTTAACTGTGAAGATGGTAGGTATTCCAGTCTGGAGGGATTCACATGAATGGTAATACATAGCTACAGTACCCAGAACTAGTTAAGAAGCTTATAGGGAGTAGAGGCTGGCGGGTGGCTGACCATGTTTTGACAGGGATGTTCAATTTAGTTGAGGATACAGATCGTTGCTGTCAAGCAGAAACCTTGTATCTCCATTACATTTTATGTTTTATTATTTTTTGGGGCGGTGTAACCGCCCCCTATAAGTGAGGTTTGGACACTGACCAATCCTGCACCGTGATTGGCCAATAGTCTACAACGCAGTCTACAACGCTAACCCTTCCACAGTCAATGCAAATCTATACTTTTGCAAAGTCAGCCAATCACATTACAGCTAGTGTCATCACCACTAGCTGTAATGTGATTGGCTGACTTTGCAAATTCAGGACTGTGATTGGCTAGCGAAACACATGACACATGTGCAGCCCTATGAATAGCAGTATGGACTTAAAAAAAAACACTTTTATGTTTTTTTTTTAAAGTGCATCACTTCCATCACTGTGATGACCACTGTGACCACACCGCCCACTTCACACTGGGTGTGATTTTTGGGGCGGTGTAGCCGCCCCCTATAAGTGAGTTTTGGACACCGACCAAAAGATTTGTATATACCCCCTAACCCTTCCATTGTTAATGCAAATCGATACTTTTGCAAAGTCAGCCAATCACATTACAGGTAGTGTCATCACCACTAACTGTAATGTGATTGGCTGACTTTGCAAATTCAGGACTGTGATTGGCTAGCGAAACACATGACACATGTGCAGCCCTATGAATAGCAGTATGGACTTTAAAAAAAGTCATTTATCCTTTTTTTAAAGTGAGTCATGTTGTGATGACCACACACCGCCCACTTCACACTGGGTGTGATTTTTGGGGCGGTGTAGCCGCCCCCTATAAGTGAGTTTTGGACACCGACCAAAAGATTTGTGTACCCCCTAACCCTTCCATTGTTAATGCAAATCGATACTTTTTTCATATCAGCCAATCACATTACAGCTAGTGTCATCACCACAAACTGTAATGTGATTGGCTGACTTTGCAAATTCAGGACTGTGATTGGCTAGCGAAACACATGACACATGTGCAGCCCTATGAATAGCAGTATGGACTTTAAAAAAAGTCATTTATCCTTTTTTTAAAGTGAGTCATGTTGTGATGACCACACACCGCCCACTTCACACTGGGTGTGATTTTTTTCTTAAATGAATGCCCTACTTCATCATACTAAAGTACAGTCACACAAAAGCAGCAAAATAGCATATTTTTTGCTATTATTGAAGCATTTTGAGTCAAGTAGTTAAGCGTGCCTGCTGTGTGTTTTAATAAATATTGAAACCAGTGCTCGAGTGGCGCAGTGGTAAAGTCCCTGCCCAGTCACGGAGGTTGTGGGCAGGGACTAACCGCAGGGTGATGCGGCTGTCAGCAGGGAATGTTGCGCGGGAGGAGTAGGAGGCTCTACGTCCTCGAGAAAAGGGGGCTATAAAATGTATTGGCTACTCTAAATTTAGAAAAATAAATATTGAACCAATAAAAAGTACATTGGACCCACTGGAACTCAGCAGTGTTGATTTTGACAGCACATTTTGATTTAGTTTTAGTCATAGTCTTTTAAACATTTTCATATCTTAGACATCCGAAATGTTTTAGTTTTAGTCAAGTTTTAGTCGACTAAATATCATAAGATTATAGTCGACTAAATCTACAGTTGATTTAGTAGTGTATTTTGCCGGTGCCTTGATGGCGTCCTAATGGCTGATTTTACACTTGGTTGCATGCTGAAAATAGCCGATCTACAAGCTCACACGTCACAACACGTCGCAGCATGACGCGTTGTGAGCTTGTAGATCGGCTATTGTTTGTAGATCGGCTATTTTCAGAGCGCAACACTGGAGCGCAACCAAACATAAAATGACTCGTCTTTTAGTTCTACTGGATCTCTTCTCCACTAGTCCCTCACTAACATTTTAGTCTAGTTTTTATTTGTTGACTAAATTGTCAGTATGTTTAGTCTTAGTTTTAGTCATCATAGCTTCGTTTTTATTTAGTTTTTATTTAGTTTTCGACAGTGAAAAAAGGGTTTAGTTGACGAAATCAACACTGGAACACAGGTTCTTCATTCTATTTTCTGAAAAGTAACAGCTTTGGACATACAGGGTTTTGTTAGGATATGCAGGGTCATGCTGGCAGAACATCCACTGCAAAACCCCAGGATTTACAGCAACATGCCAGCACAGTGTGAACGTGATAAATCCATTACATGTCATGGAGTGACAGCAGCATCCTAGAAAAATCTGCCAACAACTGTTGAGATGATTTGGTGCCGTTTGTTAAAGGGATAGTTCACCCCCTAAATTACTTTTTTTCTATGGATTAGTCACCCCATGGAGACTTGAATTCATGGATATTTTTTAGTTTTTGTAAATATCCATGAATTAAAGTCTCCATGGGCTGACTAATCCATAGAAAAAGATGAACTATCCTTTTAATGTAAAGAAGACAAGCATGACAGATATGTACTATAATGTATATTGAACATATGTTTTTATTTCTGTAAGTTACAATACACATTGAATACTATTAAGCTGCTTTCTCTGCATGATATTTCGATACGGTGCAGGCTAATTATACAAGCTTGAATTACCAGTCAGCGATTAAGGCTTGTACTGGCTCTCAATAGTTTATTTACGCGGCTTGGTTGAATGCTTGATTCTGATTGGTCAATCACTGAATTCAGCGGTGTCAGTTATTTCTGGATAATGACCGCTGGGCTCAATAACAGACCTCTGTCTGATCAAAAGGCTCAGAGCACCTGCTGCGCTGCTTGACTTTATGCTGTATCAATATGACAGCCATGTAAACAGTGGTGGAAAGTAATTAAGTACATTTACTTAAGTACTGTACTTAAGTACAATTTTGAGGTATTTGTACTTTACTTGAGTATTTCCAATTTCCAATACTTTTACTTCTACTCCACTACATCTCAGAGGCAAATATTGTACTTTTACTCCACTACAATTACTTGAAAAATGTAGTTACTAGTTACTTTTCAGATATATATTATGATATTATAAAACATACATGAACCACTTTAAACCTATTTTATACCTAGGCTATTTGAAAATAGCAGATCTACAAGCTCACAACGCGTTGTGAGCTTGTAGATCGGCTATTTTCAAATATTTAGTACTTTTACTTTTGGTACTTTAAGTACATTTTGATGCCAATACTTTTGTACTTTTACTCAAGTACATTTTTTAATTCTGGACTTTTACTTGTAACAGAGTATTTTTATATTGCAGTATTGGTACTTTTACTTAAGTAAAGAATTTGAGTACTTTTTCCACCACACACAATGTCATTTACAGCTAAACATTTCTCTCAAGAATGTTTTTGAAAACATTTGAAGCGAGAAATAGACAATGCAGTGACCCGAATATCGATTCTTTACTTGCTGTTGTTTTCCGATGCGACGCCTTTTGCCCAGGACGGACGGCCGCAATTGGTGGAATTCTTTCATCGCGTAAGCCAGTGGTTTTCAACCAGTGGTCGGGGGGACCACCAGTGGTCCTTGAGGGAGTACCAGGGGGTCCCCAGGGAAATGAGTTAACATAGCGTCACAATCATTTTAACCACTTAGCTTTGGCTATTCAAAAATAGCAGATATACAAGCTCATAGCGAAGATTAACTGATATCTTTGCTTCTGGCGGTCCCTGGCACAAAACATTTTCAAATGGTGGTCCGCGGCCAAATGCATATCAATTTAGGGGTCCTTGGCATGAAAAAGGTTGAAAGCCACTGCCGTAAGCAATGAAATACTTCCGCTTCGTTGTTACTTTGTTTGTAGAGCTGCTGTTTTTGTTATGAATGCTCCCCCCAGAATACGCATGCTGGTTCCAAGTGGTTTAGGTCATTGGTTCTCAAAGTGGGGTCCGGGGACCCCCAGGGGTACTTGAGGGGGTTCCAGGGGGTCCCCAGCTAAATGATGGACAGGAACCAAATGGACCCTGATGGGTCTGTAACTCTGAGAGTGTACAAATGGAACCAAATGGACCCTAACGGGTCCATTTGGTTCCATTTGTACACTCTCAGAGTTAAATTAACATTGGTTTTACAATGAATTGGGGTCCCAGAGGTATAAATGCCATTAAATGGGGGTCCGTAGCCCTAATGCATGTCAAACTGGGGGTCCTTGAAATTAAATTGGTTGAGAATCACTGCTAGAGAGCCGTAAAAACCTTCTCCTATTGGGGTCCCTGGCTTATCTTTTCAAATGGGGGTCCGCGGGGTAATAAGTGTCAATTTGGGGGTCCTTGACATGAAAAAGTTTGAGAACCACTGGTTTAGGTGAGGAAGAATTCTTAAGGGCTGAAAGGGTTTTTGTTTTTGTCTAGTTTTTTGTGTTTGTCTGCCATGAGGGAACGGCAGCATTCTCAAATTCACCCTTAAATGATTCCGTTGGCTAGACTGGACCATAAGTAGAGTATATGATTAATTAAGCAAGCGGTGTGTTGTTGAGCTCATCGGTCATTATCCAGGAATAACACACCGCTCAATTCCGTGATTGACCAATCAGAATCAAGCATTCAACCAAGCTGAGTAATAAGCAACAAGGGATAATTGACGGCGAGCCGGTCATTGTTGAGAAATAAACCCACGACAGGGCGATTAAATCCCGACGCCAAGCGGAGGGATTTAATCGCCCTGAAGGGGTTCATTTCTAAACAATGACCGGCTCGCCCGTCAGTTATCCCGCTTGACAGTACAAGGCCCTTTAAATGTTTTAGTGTTATGCCTTAACTAGGACAATTGAGAGTCCTTAACATGAACATAACAAATAAAAATAAACTATTCGGAACAGTTTTAGCGGACCGCCTCTTGCAAAAATCAGGTTATGGCCCATTTATTGCAGATGGTATATTATTAAGACCAGGAACGCATCTGTGTCACTTTTTGATTTGAGCTAAAAAAGCATTATTTTACACTTTGGCTATTCAAAAATAGCAGATATACAAGCTCATAGCGCGGCACCGAGTGCCGCGCTATGAGCTTGTAGATCTGCTATTTTTGAAAAATCGTGAAAATGTACACAAACCTTTGAATATATATATATTTTTAAAGCAAACATGTTTAACTAAAATCTTTGCTTCTGGGGGTCCCTGGAACAACATATTTTGAGATGGGGGTCCGCGGCCAAATACATATCATTTTGGGGGTCCTTGACATGAAAAAGATTGAGCACCACTGATATAGAAACACGCGTTTTTCAGAATACTGTTGCATGGATTTAGGAGACATGTAGAATCGGCTTCAGGTCTTAATGGGTTAACCCATTAAAACCGGGAAACCGGATAGCTATGAGATTGTAGATCTGCTATTTTTGTAATTATTTTTTTAATTAGTGCAAATCTTTGAATATATATATATATATATATATTTTTTAACTCAAATCATTGCTTCTGGGGGTCCCTGGAACAACAACATTTTGAGAAAGGGGGTTGGTGGCAAAATACATATCATTTTGGGAGGTCCTTGACATGAAAAAGTCTGAGCAGCAAAATAAGTTAATAAAGCGGCACAATCACTTTAACCCCTTCATCCATATTTTATACTTTAGCTATTCAAGAATAGCAGATCTGCAAGCTCATAGCGCGGCACGAAGTGACGCGCTATGAGCTTGTAGATCTGCTGTTTTTGAATAGCCAAAGTATAAAACAAAGTATACAAATGTGTGCAAATTGAATATAATTTCTTTTTGAGCGTTAATTTAAACTAAAATCTTTGCTTCTGGGGCGCTCTGGCACAAAACATTTTCACATGGGGGTCCGCAGCCAAATATATATCATGCTGGGGGTCCTTGAAATGTGAGAAGTACTGCCTTGGGGGCCCCACTGCTAGCTATAGTACTGGGCAGACATGAATGACGGCTGAACTCTCAAACAATGTGTTACAAACATTTATTATGAATTGAATGCTGCTAAACCAACAACAGGTGGACCTTTTGATGCCTGACACTGCCTTTTTTTATGTGCAAATATAAAAATAGATCATTTGCCTATATAAACTGTAATAACAAGTCTAAAATGTATGACCAGCGCTGTACATGAGGATACTAAAAAGGTTCACTTATAGAACATCAGCATTTCACAGTTTAAATATGTCAATAATGGCCTTAATAACAACACAACACAAGAAAACTCTCCTCTCCAATTAACCCATTAAGACCTGGAACTGTGTCGTTTTTAGATTTGAGCTAAAAAAGCATTATTTTACACTTTGGGCTATTCAAAAATAGCAGATATACAAGCTCATAGCGCGGCACTCGATCTGCTATTTTTGAAAAATCAAGAAAATGTGTGCAAATCTTTGAATATATATATTTCTAAAGCGAACATTTTTAACTCAAATCTTTGCTTCAGGGGGTCCCTGGAACAACATATTTTGATGGGGGTCCATGGCCAAATACATATCATTTTGGGGGTCCTTGACATGAAAAAGATTGAGCACCACTGATATAGAAACATACGTTTTTCAGAAAACTGTTGAGATTTAGGAGACATGTAGAATCGGCTTCAGGTCTCAATGGGTTAAACATGTCAGACATGTTGTGGTTCACCATCCATAGAAATGTTTTTTAAAGACCAACTGATGAATTAACAGTGGTGTAAAGTAACTAAGTACATTTATTCAAGTACTGTACTTAAGTACAATTTTGAGGCATTTTTTACTTTAGTGGAGTATTTCCAATTTTCAGTACTTTGACTTCTACTCCACTATGTTTCAGAGGCAAATATTGTACTTTTATTCCACTACAATTATTTGAAAACTTTAGTTACTAGTTACTTTTTAGATTTAGATTTGTATCATTAAACATACATTAACCGCTTAAGCTCTATATACCTGTATATTTCGGCAATTTGAAAATAGCAGATGTACAAGCTCACAATGTGTCACATTGTGAGCTTGCAGATCTGCTATTTTCAAAAGATTTTTAGACATTTGTAAAACTTGAAATGGGACATTCTGCATAATGAGTACTTTTTTCTTTTGGTATTTTCAGTACATTTTGATGCCAATACTTTTGTACTTTTACTGAAGTAAATTGACTTCCAGACTTTTACTTGTAACGGAGTATTTCTATATTGCAGCATTGATACTTTTACTTAAGTAAAACATTTGAGTGCTTTTTCCACCACTGTGAATTAAACCTGTCAAACAAAGTGATTCACCACCCATTGAAATGTGTTTTTTTTTCTTTCTTTTTTTACAGTTACAAAACTCTTTCAAACCAAAAGACAAATGCAGTGTCAAAATAAATGCAAACTCAGTTCCTCCTTGGGGGAAAAAAACAAAAACAAAATCCACTGTGAAATACTGACATCTATAATAAAAAAACAGAAAAGCGACACACACCCTGAAATCTTGACCGTGCTGCCATCATGGATTGTGAAATGATTGCAAAATTGCATTAATAAAGTGCAACAGATTGAAAAATTGCGCGTCAAAAAAATCGCCTAAAATAAAATAACACCACATTTCAGAAAAAAACTAAAAAATATCTCTTATTATAAAAGCAAAATCAGTCTAATTGGATTTTTATGAATGAGATCACTCGGAGAATTAACTCTACTTCCAATAGCAGCCGTTAAGTATTAAAACAAAATGAAGATTTTAGACTTAAAAAGCTGATCCTATCGACCATTAACAAAGCCACGTTTTTAGAACATTTAGAAAAGGTTTGGAACGCTGTGTTGTGTTTCTTCCAAAAAAAACATAGTAACCATAGTTACCATTATCACTGCTTGCTATGGCTGGCAAACCTGTAAATTGTATTAGTAAACTGTAGGAATAATGAGGTGTATGTGATTTAGAGATCACACATGTGTTGGGTATAGAGGCCTGTCACAATTATTACATTATTTGAGATAATCACAGAATAATCGTCATAATAATTACCATGTTGAAAAATGCTCATATATTTCCAAACATTCTCAAAAATAGTGGGAAATAGCAGATCTACAAGCTCGTGACACGTTTTGAGCTTGTAGATCGGCCACTATTCAATTTAGTCTTTTTTTTAGGTATACATTTATTAAATTATGCAAGTTATTTATTTGTCATATCTGCCATGTGCACCTTTTGTTTAATTAGCCTGAAAGAAAAACAGAATTATTTTTATCCATAATGTTCCAATTAACGACAAATGCAATTAAATCGTTAATCACAATTATTTGAGCGACAATTAAATCGGCAAGTAAAATGTCATAATGGTGACAGCCCTACACGTGTTGGGTAAACGCTGTTAGTTGCATTTGAGACAATGTGACTCTTCTCTTTGAGTCCAGTGATGGAAAGTCACTACGTACATTTACTTAAGTACTGTACTTAAGTACAATTTTGAGATATTTGTACTTTACTTGAGTGTTTCCAATTTCCAATACTTTTATTTCTACTCCACAACATCTGGGATCCAAATATTGTACTTTTACTTTAGTTTAGTTTAGTTACTAGTTACTAGTTACTTTGTAGATTTTGATTATTACAAAACATACATTAACCACTTTTTTATTTCGGCCATTTGAAAACAGCCGATCTACAAGCTCACAATGCGACGCATTGTGAGCTTGTAGATCTGCAATTTTCAAAATATCTTTATACATTTGAAAACTTGAAATGGGGACATTCTGCATAATGAGAACTTTTACGTTTGGTACCTCAAGTACATTTTGATGCCAATACTTAAAAGTACATTTTGAATTCCGGACTTTTACTTGTACAGAGTATTTCTACATAGCAGTATTGATACTTTCATTTAAGTAAAAAAAACGTGAGTACTTTTTCCACCACTGCTGGAGTCCTTCCTCCACTGTATCTGCAAGCAGGATGATTCCTCTTCTTGTGAAATGTCATAAGAGCTGTGGAGATTACACAACGCTCCCCAACTCTTCCTTTGAAATTACAAGATTTAAAAAACAAAAAAACGATGCAAGAAAAGTCTCGGGCTGTGGCTGCTGCTGAGATCGTCTAAAAGATGACGTGTGTCCTTTCGCTCAGTGACAGCTTGTTGTCGGGCTACATAACAGCTTCACTCCAACAACAGCCAATGAAAATAAAAACACGGCAAATAAAAAAAACTACAATCAAATCACTTCTGCACGACACGTTCCTCTTCAGCTTTTTGACGGTTTGTGTTTTTTTTCCAGCAGTCATTTGAGAAATAAGCCAGAACGGAGACCAACAAACAACTGGGGGGCCAATTGCACCACCTCACACTAAGTTCAAACTTAGCCTAGTTATAGCTTAAATGGCTTTTAAAAAAGCCATTTATAACCCATTTAGCCGGGAAAGCATCTCTGTCATTTTTTGATTTCTTTGGCTATTCAAAAATAGCAGATATACAAGCTCATAGCGCCTTGTAGATCTGTTTTTTTTTTTTTTTTATGTGAAACATTGTGCAAATCTTTAAATACATATATTCAATATGTTCAAAGATTTGCACACATTTTCACGATTAAAAAAAAAATAGCAGATCTACAAGCTCATGGCGCGGCACTCGGTGCCGCGCCATGAGCTTGTAGATCTGCTATTTTGGAATAGCCAAAGAAATCTAAAATGACAAGAGATGTGTCTCTGCATTGAATGTGTTTAAGCTATAACTAGGCTAAGTTTGAACTTAGCGCGAGGTGGTGCAACTGGCCTCTGAAGCGTTGCCATTATAATGCAAAATATCCATGGGTTCCTTTCCTCGCCTCCTTCCTGCGCAGCGGCGCTCTAATCAATGTCACTTTAAGTGTCAGGAGAGCTCAAAAGGACACAAAGAGCCCAAATAAATCTTCAAAGCGGAAGCACAACAACAACGAGGTAAAGGTTTCGCTCGACTTATCCCCAGCTTCCAACCGTGCTTCCCTTACTGAATTATTATATACATCGCGATATATAACGGCAGTTGGGGCTGAATATGTTATATCCATTAAGACCGGGAACGCATCTCTGGTCATTTTAGTATGTCTTTGGGCAATTCAAAAATAGCAGATATATTCGGTGCCGAGCTATGAGCTTGTAGATCAAAATCTCTGGAAATCTTTGAATATATATATTTTTAACATTTGTAAAATATTTTGTTGCAGGGAGACCCCCCAGAAGCAAAGATTTGAGTTACAAATGCTCGCTTAAAAAAATATAAATATTCAAAGATTTGCACACATTTTCACGATTTTTTCAAAAATCGCAGCTCTACAAGCTTATGAGCTTGTGAGCTTGTAGATCTAGAGCTTATGAGCTTGTAGATCTACTATTTTTGAATAGCCAAAGAAATCTTAAAAATGGCACAGGTGCGCTACCCGGGTTGAATGGGTGAAATGAACACGTTCTCGGGGGGCATGTACTGTTAAGTTCAACAATATGCTCAAGAAGTTCCAAGATGTTCTGCTTGCTTTCAAATACGTTTGGCAGCTCGTCAGTGTTTAGTGTATTCATTCGCCTCTTAAAACCCTTCATCTGGTTCCTCCCTCACCTCAGTGCATCGTTCTACCTGCACATCCAAAAGGAGGAGGAGGAGGTACGTAGGAGGAGGAGCTGATCCTTGTCTTCTGCTCCTGTGGGGGGGTAGAGGTACCGTACCAGACCAGACCAGACCCGTCGTCTAGCCCTAGGAGGAGGTGTTGTATGAGGCAGGGCTGGCGATCCTGGCCACCTTGCGTTCGTAGTTCACCAGCCGCTGGCCCACCAAGTACCTAGAATGGTAGAGAGAGAGACAAGAGAGTAATCTGATTACTGGGGATGCAATCTGGAAATGTATTGGGATTGAACCAAAAGGACCCCAAAGTTCTGCTTGTGGTGAGGCAGACTATAGAGGAAAAAACACTGAGGCACTCCATCTTCAGGTGAAAACATTTATAATTGATTTAACAGATGAGCAAGGCAACAGCTGACCGACGCGTTTCGACACTTGGGGGTCTTCAACAGGGTCTTAACACTCAGGGTGATTATTAGTCACTCTTTAAACACAGTTTGTGGGTGGCAATCAAGTGATTTTGACCAATGAATGGATGCATTACACATCAGAGGATGCCTTAGCAACCATAACTGACATCATCATATGCAAATATATAAATACATAATATGCAATAAATACATAATACTTATGAACACCATAAGGGACAAAACCAACACCAATACAATCTCGGAACCCAGAGACAACTGAAAAGGAAAAACAGCGACCTCTGCTGTTCGTTCCTCCTCAGTGATACTCTGGGACAATGACGACGCAGCACATGTGCGCAAGGAAACCGGGGTTTAAGTCTGCCTTCAGCGCTCCACTTCCGGGTGGTGCGACTATGTTTTCATTCCCACTAACAATATTTCTACACGGAACACTAACACCACTTCTCCCAGAGAACATGGATGGTTTTGGTTATAAGCCCACTTGTTTCTATGATGAAAGAGTAAGTTAAAATGTGAATATCTTTCTGTGGTTTTGTCTGCTCCGCGGACGCTATTGTTAAATTAGTTTCGGTTAGTTTCCAGAACGGAAGGATCGACGGACACGTGAATCCCGGCCACTACATTTGATTGGGTAAAGCGCGGCCTGCTTCCTGATCTGAAGCCACGCCCACTCCCACACAGTGTGTACACGTTCTGACGAACCTTCAGGACAGATTCCAACGCAGTGCAGAATCTGTTCTTGAGAGATTAACACCAATATAAATAGTTAACTGGGGAGACAGAAAATGCCCTTATTGGGATTGAACTCTTTCCTTCCTTGCCTCCTGAATCTACAACTCTACTACTCATACCAAGATGTATTCCTTGCAGGAGAATGAGCCATGAAGCTACTTCTCGCTGTCAAGGGTTAACATTATGGTACACAGAACTGTGTATTCAAGCTTCACGCTCATCTAGTGTTACTATTCCACCACGATTATAACCACTGTGGTTGGTTGGTTGTGTGTGTGTGTGTGTGTGTGTGTGTGTGTGTGTGTGTGTGTGTGTGTGTGTGTGTGTGTGTGTGTGTGTGTGATTACTGTACTGACTTGTCATTCTTGATGTGCTCGTACAGGCGCTTGAACTGACGTATCTGGAAGTACAGCACGGCCAGCAGGATGGCCACCATCAACAGGAACGGATAGATCCTCCTCTCAACCAGGGTCTGCATGTCTGTCTGCACGCCTGCACACACACACACACACACACACACACACACACACACACACACACACACACACACACACACACACACACACACACACACACACACACACACACACACACACACACACAGTAGGGGAAGAGGTTTATGGAGGAGATCAAATGAAAATAGAAAGAAACAGAGAAGAAGGCTTCGTTCACATTGACGTCATTTCATGAAATGTAAGCACCAGCTGTAAATGCCAAAAAGGACTCAACACAAAACAAAAGGGTCTTTCTCCTTTAGATATCAACCCATTAAGACCGGATACGCATTTGTGTCATCTTATAGAGTTCTTTGGCTATTAAAAAAAATAGCAGATATACAAGCTCATAGCACGGCACCGAGTGCCGCGCTATGAGCTTGTAGATCTGCAATTTTTTGGGAAAAATCAAGAAAATGTGTGCAAATCTTTGAATATATATATTTTTTAAAGCGAACATTTGTAACTCAAATCTTTGCTTCTGGGGGATTCTATAAATGTCTTCTAAATCCTGACAGTTAAAAAAAAGAAACTTCTGTTGCTATCAGTGGTTCTCAAACCTTTTTCATGTCAAGGACTCACACATGTATTTGACTGCGGAGCCCCCCCCCCCCCCCCCCCCATCTCAAAATATTTTGTTCCAGGGACCACCAGAAGCAAAGATTTGAGTTAAAAATGTGTATTATATATTCAAAGATTTGCACACATTTTCACGATTTACTTAAAAAAAAATAGCAGATCTACAGTGCCGCGCTATGAGCTTGTATATCTGCTATGTTTGAATAGCCAAAGAAATCTAAAATGACACAGATGCGTTCCCGGTCTTAAAGGGTTACGGTATTAATTTGTGTGCTGCAAAAAACTGCTGCATCAGTTTTGGGTCAGAAATGAGTTCTTGCAGATTCATCATCTTCAGGTGCTTTATCTTTCGTTCACTCCACGACCAAAGCTCAAGTGGAGCTTGTTGTAAAACCACGAAACGTCTGATTAGAATGTCTAGACTTGATAAAAGTCTCAAACCTACTTCTTTAGTGTTTACATCAAATCAACTTATAAACAGCCTAAAGTCTGTCTTTGATTATGATCATGTTGTGACATAACAACACAAAAGATTTTGTATACATTTTGAAAACTTTAAATGGGACATTCTGCATAATGACTACTTTTACTTTTGGTACTTTAAGTATATTTTGATGCCAATACTGTTGTACTTTTACTAAAGTAAATTCTGAATATGAGGCTATTTACTTGTAACAGAGTATGTCTACATGTGGTAATGATTTTAACCCATTGAGACCTGAAGCCGATTCTACATGTCTCCTAAATCTCAACAGTTTTCTGAAAAACGTGTATGTTTCTATATCAGTGCTGTTCAATCTTTTTCATGTCAAGGACCCCCAAAATGATATGCATTTGGCCGCGGACCCCCATCAAAATATTTTGTTCCAGGGACCCCCAGAGGCAAAGATTTGAGTTAAAAATTGTTCGCTTTAAAAATATATATATATATTCAAAGATTTGCACACATTTTCAAGATTTCTCAAAAATAGCAGATCTACAAGTTCATAGCGCGGCACTTGGTGCCGCGCTATGAACTTGTATATCTGCTATTTTTGAATAGCCCAAAGTGTAAAATAATGCTTTTTAGCTCAAATCTAAAAATGACACAATTCCAGGTCTTAATGGGCTAAGTGAACACAGTCTCACCCAGCAGAGGAACAATCCCCATAGAGATGGTGTAGAGTTAGAGTTAAGTGAACACAGTCTCACCCAGCAGTGGAACTATCCCCATATAGATGGTGTAGAGGGTTAGAGGTGTAGAGTTAGAGTTAAGTGAACACAGTCTCACCCAGCAGAGGAACTATCCCCACAGAGATGGTGTAGAGTTAGGTGTAGAGTTAGAGTTAAGTGAACATAGACTCACCCAGCAGAGGAACTATCCCCATAGAGATGGTGTAGGGCAGACACAGGGACAGCAGCAGCACACCGATGACCGGGGCGGCCAGCCTCCGCACGATGAAATGCAGGTCAATGTGACGGATACCGTTGGCATAGACCTACAGGGGGAAAGAAAAAACACAGGCTCATTTCAAATACATTCCAATTAACTTCAATTGGATTCTGTACCATCAGAAAACATATCGCCGATTGCCGATATGTTCGCGCTAGAAATGCAATAATGTGAGAACAGCTCCACAGTCCTTTAAGCTCGAGTTATACTTTGCCGTACAGCGGGTCGCGTGTCAAAAATCTACACGCTCACAACGCGTCACTTTGTGAGCTTGTAGATCTGCTATTTTCGGCGCATGACCCCGTTGTACGTCGAAGTATACTTGCGGCTGTAACACGTGCAGTGTTAGGTTACAATAGTAACGTGACTGCACACTGTCAATGAACAAACCGAGATGAGACGGCATGACTGTATTTCTGCTGACATGCACCTGTCTCACTCTCTCACTGACCAAAACCTGTGTAGACAACAAAGAATTGTACAACAGATCACTTCCATAGGATGTTCTTTTAGGACTAAGCTAAGATCACAGGCTAGGAGATGAAGTGAAGTTGAAGCAGAGAAGCCTACCTCAGTTTACAGCAACAATATTATTCGGACAAATAATAATCCATGCTGCTGCGGGATAAATCACCCGCCCGGGCTGCCCTCCCCTGTGACTAAAGGGACTCGCAAACACGAGATGTGTCGCGAGTGAATTCACATTTCAAATGGCATTGATTGACTGGTGATATAAACATAAGCTGACACAAGTTTTAATATCCACACTTGACAGCACAAGTTAAGAATGAAGTGGGGGTGGGGGGGACATGCGTTCCTGCGTCATCAAGCTTGGAAATGCACAGCAAGGATTTACAGAAACTAGAGCTGTAGTTTTTAATATATAAATATATATACAGCTATCATCCAACGTACAGTAGCTTATAAACAGACAACTGGGAAAGCAAAAGTAATTGCCTCTTTCCTCTGCTCTCCTCCACTCCATTCAGTAGCCTACCTACCGGGGAGGGGACTGAGTTCTGTAGCCTAGACTCGTCGGAAATAAGCGCAACAAGAGCGTGCCTTCATCATCATCAATCATTACTAGAATGGCTCAAATTGATTAACATTTTGTGCACGCTTTGTATTGCGCTTTACATTTAATCTGGCTATATTTGAAGAGAGAGTTTAATTCTCGAGGAGGCATTATACATTACATTTATTTAGCAAAATAAAATGACAAATATCGTCCAAAACGCCTAATAGAAACATTCGACGACTGGACTCATCCAATCGTCCAACCTTACTTTGCACTAGAATGACTAACAAACACTAAGGGGAGGCGTTGACACTTTCTCACAAGACGTTTTTGAGAATATCCTAAAAGGAAGGCTTGACGACAATAAATGGGATTATGCTTCTGACACTCAACACTCAATCCTTGCTTTTAAAATATCATTATCATGGCCGACAGATCTTCAAGGACACCCAAACAATGAGACAGATGGACATTTTGAAGTTCTTAACCGCTCTTACCTGCTCAATGACTGTTTTGAGCCACCACTGAGGCCCCATGAGAGTGATGGCAGCGATGATTTTGGCATGTAGCACGCCCAGAGCCCAGTCCTGCAACACACACCATCAAAGACACAGGTTTATTATCTTTGACTGTCAGCCTGTAAATGTTCCCTTTAGCCCATTCAGACCGGGAACGCATTCGTGTCATTTTTAGATGTCTTTGGCTATTCAAAAATAGCATATATACAAGCTCATAGCGTGGCACCGAGTGCCGCGCTATGAGCTTGTAGATATGCTATTTTTTGCAAAAACGTTAATTGTTTTGCAAATCTTTGAACATAATATTCTACAAATGTCTTCTAAATCCTAACAGTTTTTTGAAAAAACTTGTGGAGCTATATCAGTGGTGCTCCAACTTTTCCATGTCAAGAACCATGATATGTATTTGGCCGCGGACCCCCATCTCAAAATATGTTGTTCCAGAGACCCCGAAATGCACATATCTGAGTTAAAAAATGTCACTTTAAAACAACGCTATTAGCTTGTATATTTGCAATTTTTTTGAATGGCCAAAGACATCTTAAAATGACACAGATGCGTTCCCGGTCTTTAACACATTGACTGCCTAGATCGAGTTAACTCGATATTAGCTTTACATCACTTGCCTGCCAAGATCGAGTTAACTCGATTTTAGCAAAAAAAAAAAAAAATCATTTTTTTTTTTATTTGACCCAAAGACCAAGGAGATATGAATTTTCGAAGATCTTTACTCTCATCCACTTCCTTGTTAACTTAAAACTTTAAAATTTTGTATCTCGGCTCCTGAGTACTTTTTTTTTTTTCATTGAAAAATCTCTGGCATGAATAACAATAGGCAGTGAAAATAATTCAGGCAGTCAATGTGTTAAAAAGGAGGGGGGAAAAAGTGTTGTGTTTTGCCGCCTGATAAAATGTGTGTGTGTGTAAAGAAATCAAGTCGCACACAGTCCTACCTGCCAGGGATAGAAGAGAGGTGTCTGGTCCAGAGGGACTCTGAGAGGAGCCACGATGACCAGCTCAAACAGCAGACCCAACAGAAGAGGAATCACTCCGGCTAACAGCACTGCCACCGCCACCGTCTTCACGATCTACAGCACACACACACACACACACACACACACACACACACACACACACACACACACACACACACACACACACACACACACACACACACACACACACACACACACACACACACACACACACACACACACACACACACACACACACACACACACACACACAGGGTCAGAACTTAGCTTAGCACTTAACATAGCCTTGACAACCTTGCAGGCTTGTGCAAAGGCTAAAATGTAACTTAGATAGCGTGTTATGTAGACAGATGCCAGGTCATTGTTGACCTGGCATCCTATAGTGTGTGTGTGTTTTTCAATGTACAGGCTGATGATAGGTTCTTGGTTTACGTATGTATTAGTTAAAGGTAGGGTAAGTGATTTGCATTGGTTAAAATAAGTGTTAAATAGCTCTATATTGTGATAGTACTCATTGCTATAGAGTGTTTGTTCAGTAAAAGGAGTCTCCTTGTCTCTCCAGCTCTTTATAAAACAGAAAATGCATTTTCGTTTCAGTTTCAGTTTCAGTTCCAATTTTATCCAACCAGGACAGAGAACTCAATCAGGATACAGATTAAACAAGTGAAATTGGAAGTGATGACACTAAGAAATGAGCAGGCAAAATTGGAACTGGAACACTATACAAATTAAGCTTTAAAAATGGGTACTTTCTCCTGATTGGCTGAGATTTTGACACCTACCGAAAATTTTATTTTCTGTTTATCAAAAAGCTGGAGAGACAGAGAGACATCTGTTACTGAAAAAACACTCTATAGCAATGATTACTATCACAATATAGTATTTTAACCTTTTAACAAAATACTTTTTGTTTTAACCAGAAAATATCACTTACCCTACCTTTAATATTAGATTAATGGTTTACTTATGTATTACTTTATATGTTAGATGACTATTTCTATGCATTTGATGTATTATCTTGTTGTTGTCCTTGCTTACTGCAAGTCGCTATGGATTAAGAGTGTCTGCTAAATGCCTAAATTGTTAATTCTTCTTGTTATAACGCATGATAGGAAAAAAACATGTCATTCTAGTGTTTGTGGTTTTCATGTCCTCACATGAAAACCTGCTCTAACTTAACAGTTGGAGCAGGTTTATCAACCCTCAGGACCATGAAACCCTTTCCAATGTTCAATGCCAAAAAAAACACAATTAAAATCGTTAATTACGATTATTTGTGAGAATATAATCATCAACTTAACCCATTGAGACCTGAAGCCGATTCTACATGTCTCCTAAATCTCAACAGTTTTCTGAAAAACGTATGTTTCTATATCAGTGGTGCTCAATCTTTTTCATGTCAAGGACCCCCAAAATGATATGTATTTGGCCGCCGACCCCCATCAAAATATGTTGTTCCAGGGACCCCCAGAGGCAACGATTTCAGTTAAAAATGTTCGCTTTGAAAATATATATATATAATATATATATTCAAAGATTTGCACACATTTTCACGATTTTTCAAAAATAGCAGATCTACAAGCTCATAGCGCGGCACTCGGTGCCGCGCTATGAGCTTGTATATCTGCTATTTTTGAATAGCCCAAAGTGTAAAATAATGTTTTTTTTAGCTCAAATCTAAAAATGACACCGTTCCAGGTCTTAATGGGTTAAATGTATAAGGGCGACAGCCCTAGTGGTGTGCAGTAACGTTACCATGAGCGTCCACTCGTGCACTTTGATCCAGATCATGTTGGGTCCCTGGGGCATCCAGGCCAGCAGCACGGTGATGCCCCGTATGGACAGCCAGCACACGTAGAGGCCGCTGGCCGCCGTGTACAGCTCATGGACCTTGGCCCCGCCCATCCAGAAGGACATCAGGTAGCGACCCGCAGACACTGGAAGGAAGGGGAACAGGCAGATTAGAAAGGTAGTGGGGATAAAACAACAGTTTCATCAAACTAATCGATTTAATCGATAACGGATCATTTTATACGATAATTGATGAGTAACCTTCGATCCCTATGATGGCCATGTCATTACAGGTGAAACGTTTCAACACATTTCAAAAATAGTAAAACGTGCTCTTGTAGATCTGCTATTTTTAAGTATACAATAGGGCATAAGTGGTTAAAGTGATGTTCAATAATAAGAGAAAAGAAAAAGAAAAAACTTCTTCATTATACAAATAACTTAAAAAGTGAAATCAGTAGAATAATGGCTAGTAGTAGCCCTAAAAGATAGCGCATACATAGTACAATACATACACACAACTTGACAGCACAAGATCTGTTCCTCTATTTGTGTCCAATGAGTCTGAACATCATCTGAACAACTACACCTATAGGCCTGTCACAATTTTTACATAATCGTCTAATCTCAATCATTTTTGATAATAGTTATAATCGTTTCCGTGTTGAAAAATGTTCACACATTTTCAAATATTAAAGGTAGGGTAAGTGATTTGCGTTGGTTAAAATAATTGTTAAATAGCTCTATATTCTGATAGTAATCATTGCTATAGAGTGTTTGTTCAGTAAAAGGAGTCTCCTTGTCTCTCCACCTCTTTATTAAACAGAAAATGCATTTTCGTTTCAGTTTCAGTTTCATTTCCAATTTTATCCAATCAGGACAGAGAACTCAATCAGGATACAGATTAAACAAGTGAAATTGGAAGTGATGACACTAAGAAATGAGCAGACAAAATTGGAACTGGAACACTATACAAATTAACCTTAAAATGGGTACTTTCACCTGATTGGCTGAGATATTGACACCTACCGAAAAATTTATTTTCTGTTTATTAAAGAGCTGGAGAGACAGAGAGACATCTGTTACTGAAAAAACACTCTATAGCAATGATTACTATCAGAATATAGTATTTTAACCTTTTAACAAAATACTTTTTGTTTTAACCAAAAAATATCAAAATGTCACTTCGTGACGCGTTGTAAGCTTGTAGATCAGCTATTTCTGCTTTTTTTTTTTACATGTATAAAATTATTAAATGTGTCAATAATGTCTCTGTATATTTAAGTTATGTGTCATATTTGCCCCGGTGCAATTTTTGATTACGAAGCCTCAAAGGCAAACAGAAATAAAACATGTATTCATAATGTTCCAATGTCCAACGCCAAACACACAATTAAATCGTAAATCGCAATTATTTGACGGACAATTAATCGTCAACTTAAATTTGTAATCGTAACAGCCCTATCTACACCATGCCAGCAGTTAATGATTTGCTTATTTGATCGCTATAGATACAATATGATAATGTGAATATAGTCAATGTTCCACAGACTTCACTGGAAGATGAAGTGATGCATTTTCTAACCATATCATATAATATTCCTTTTGCTGCTGCAATGACCCAATTCCTCCATGTGATCAATAACATTTAATACACAAACACACATCTAATACACAGACAGAAAGGAGCAGAGATGTGGAGGAGCAGGATGAGAGAGCTGGGGGAAGGAGATGAAATGAGATGAGAGGAGGATGGAATGGAGGAGAAGAAAGGAGGTGCAGAAATCACAGAGTGTGTGAGAGAGGGAGAGATGGATGGGAGAGGAGGGAGGATGAGGAGAAAGCAGTGAGCTATTAATCAGACCGCTCCATTCCTCTGTGTGTGTGTGTGTGTGTGTGTGTGTGTGTGTGTGTGTGTGTGTGTGTGTGTGTGTGTGTGTGTGTGTGTGTGTGTGTGTGTGTGTGTGTGTGTGTGTGTGTGTGTGTGGGTGCGTGCGTGCACCGTGAGGACGATGATCACTGAAAATATTTTGTGACTACTTGAAAAAGGTTAAAAAATGGTTAAAAATCCAGGCACTCAACGTACATTTTTTTAATAAACCTCTGGCACCTCAAGTGTTAAAATACCAAAAGTAAAAGTACTCATTATGCAGAATGTCCCATTTCAGATGTTCAAACGTATAAAAATATTTTGGAAATAGCAGATCAACAAGTTCACAATGCGTCGCTGTGAGCTTGTAGATCGGCTATTTTCAAAGGGCCAAAGCATCTATAGGGCTGAAGTGGTTAATGTATGTTTAGTGATAATACTAGTTAACTAGTAACTATAGTGTTCAAATAATTGCAGTGGAGTACAATATTACAATATTTACAATTAGTACAATATTAGCCTCTGAGATGTAATAATGCGATGATTACTATCATCATCAGTGTGTGTGTGTGTGTGTGTGTGTGTGTGTGTGTGTGTGTGTGTGTGTGTGTGTGTGTGTGTGTGTGTGTGTGTGTGTGTGTGTGTGTGTGTGTGTGTGTGTGTGTGTGTGCGTGCGTGCGTGTGTGTGCATCTCTCTCTCACCTGGCAGGGTAAGGCATGTAAGACTGGCCAGCAGTAACGTCACACACATGAAGACGACCAGCAGTAGGATCTAGAGGAAAATAAAACAAGCCTTCATGAGTTCTTTAAGGCCGTAAAACCATTAGGAAAAACACAGAGCCATTTATCTGGGAGCATTCCAATTACTGAGCTATCACATTAATTGATGTGTCTTGATAAGAGAGTGCTCCATAAACTAAATGTTGCATGACATACAAAGTTTTGTTCCAAAGCAAGATATACAGTACACCAACAAACACTTTCCTCCAATAAAACAACACATGACACTACATTTTAATTCTGTATGATACTTTACAACATGATTTTAGTATTTTCACAAATGGTATCGTCTACATTTGAGGGACATTAACCCATTAAGACCTGAAGAAGCATCTGTCTCACATTTTCATTTGAGCTAAAAAGCATTATTTTACACTTTGGCTATTCAAAAATAGCAGATCTACAAGCTCATAGCGCGGCACCGAGTGCCGCGCTATGCATGGTAATCACTGTTAAAATCCATTATACTGTCATTATAAGTCGCTATAAGTGGTCATTTGTTGCTTTGAAAGACTATAGAGACAATTATAATAGTTGATCTTATAAGTCATTATAGAATGCTTCATAATGAATAATGAATGTCTCTCAATGTCTCTCGATGTGGGTCAAAGCATTATGAGCATTAATGAGTTATTAACTATAACAAGACCAGGAGACCTGGTTCTGCCAGACCCAGAATAAATTCCCTTTCATGCCCATGTATGGACGAAAGGGGGACAGACTTTCATGCCCATGTATGGACGAAAGGGGGACAGACTTTTATGCCCATGTATGGACGAAAGGGGGACAGACTTTTATGCCCATGTATGGACGAAAGGGGGACAAAGCCTCATGTAGGCCAACCCCTTGGGTCTGGCAATTATACAGTGTTATAATACGGATTATTATAATACATTATAAGTATGTTTATAATGCATCATAGACATGGGATGCATAGCAAGTGTAACCGAATCATGCATTTCAAGGGGTATCATTTCGTCCCAGATAGATGAATAACACTGCATTTCAAAATCACTCCAGCTGGTATTAGCCCATTAAGACCTGGAACGCATCTGTGTCACTTTAGATTTCTTTGGCTATTCAAAAATAGCAGATCTACAAGCTCATAGCGCGGCACCGAGTGCCGCGCTATGAGCTTGCAGATCTGCTATTTTTGAAAAAATCGTGAAAAAATATTTTTTATATTTTTTTCAAAAAACTGTTAGGTTTTAGATTTTTTTTAAAGAATCACCTCAGATCTTAATGGGTTAAAATAACTGAGTGAATGAAGGCTTTATAGAAAACTGGTTTTGCTCAAACAGTTTCACACGCGGTCTGCTTTTCATGCTGGATCATGCCACCAGCCCAACAGCAGCACTTACTCATGAAGCATTCATGCTCTGCTATGATAACGTGGGCTTAGTCATTCAAAGAAGAAGACTGTCTGCCACTTCAAATGTTGGCATTTGAATTCAAAAGCAAATTCGATGGCTGCGTGAGAAAACTCACAATTTTACTGCCATTCAGAATAATCCTGCACATACCAAGTGTATGTATGTTCACACAAACTATTGACAGAAGCTTTCATTTGACACTGAAAATAAATCAAATATGTTTTTTTTCCTAGAGCCCGACCACTGCTGCCAGATTTTTTTTGTCCAATGCTGATCCCGGTTTGTTGAGTCCTAGTCCTAAATTAATATAATTATATACTGAACTAACCACTTGAACCCCAGCATTCATATTCTGGGGGAATATTAGCCAAAATATAGCCGATCTACAAGCTCACAGCTCACACAACTCGGCTCGCTTTGACCCGTTGTGAGCTTGTAGATTGGCTATTTTTTGGCTAATATTCCCCCAGAAAATGAATTGGTGTAGACGGGGGAAAAAAACTCTATAGGGTTTAAGTGGTTAACCCAGACCAGGAACGCATCTGTGTCACTTTAGATTTATTTAGCTATTCAAAAATAGCAGATCTACAAACTCATAAAGCTACGGGCTTGTAGATCTGCTATTTTTGCAAAATCTTGAACATTTTTGCAAATCTTTGAATATATATATATTTTTTCAAGCAAACATCTTTAACTTAAATCTTTGCTTCTGAGGGGTCACTGGAACAAAATATTTTACAAATGTTCGCTTTAAAAAATAGATATATATTCAAAGATTTGCACACATTTTCACAATTTTTCAAATAACAGATCTGCAAGCTCTGTTAGCGCGGCACTCTGTCTGTATTTTTGAATAGCCAGCAAAATAAAAAAATTCAAAGATGCGTTCCCGGTCTTAATGGGTTAAACATCTACCACTTACATCATTAGCTGTCACCAAGCTGTCACTCACCTTGACGGGGAAGTTGATAGGTCTGTAGTAAGGCTGAAAGCCCACGGGCCCGCCCTGCTGCAGGATGGCCTGGTGGGCCGCGTGAAGACCCTCCCCTAGGCCGCCGGGGACTCCGTTGTTGTTATGGCGACCGGGAGGGTTGTTGTTGTTGTTGTTGTTGATGAATTGGTTGTCTTCGTCGTCATGGTCGCCCAGCAGGTACGAGTGCAGATCACTATGGAGGAAACACACACACACACACACACACACACACACACACACACACACACACACACACACACACACACACACAGTGAGCCTCGGGAATAGAAGAACTTTAGTGTGATTACTGAAGTATGTCAGAGCACTTTACAGCAGTACTATACGTCTTTCTAGACAAAATGAAGTATTGTTTCACCATGATGGATTACGTGGTTGGAATAAAAGATAATCATAACACCAGCAGTAGGTATCCTTTAACCCATTGAGACCTGAAGCCGATTCTACATGTCTCCTAAATCTCAACAGTTTTCTGAAAAACGTATGTTTCTATATCAGTGGTGCTCAATCTTATTTCATGTCAAGGACCCCCAAAATGATATGTATTTGGCCGCGGACCCCATCAAAATATTTTGTTCCAGGGAGGGACCCCCAGAAGCAAAGATTTGAGTTAAAAATATTCGCTATAAAAATATAGATATTCAAAGATTTCCACACATTTTCTCGATTTTTCAAAAATAGCAGATCTACAAGCTCGTAGCGCGGCACTCGGTGCCGCGCTATGAGCTTGTATATCTGCTATTTTTGAATAGCCCAAAGTGTAAAATAATGCTTTTTAGCTCAAATCTAAAAATGACACAGTTCCAGGTCTTAATGGGTTAAGTAATTTCCATTCACGAATATGGTTACATGTCGCCTTTCCGACGTTAACGAACCCTATACCTAACCCTAACCCTAACCTTAACCGCACGCGGAAGCCACTAGTCGGAGTGGCGAGATGTCGGAATGGAAGGCGGTTAGCCGGTTACCCACGAATATATATATTTTTTAAAATACATTTTATTTTAGAATTTTCATTTCTGATAAGCAGCAAGCTAAATAATGCTTCAATTATTTTTGATCGATATAAGGACAAATTTGCGCGACCGTAAAGACGAAGCGGAAGCGGGGAGGAGGCGTCGCAGTCGCTTTTATCCTCTGGTCATTTTCAGAGCTTCCGTTGCTCCAGACTGTATGACGGAATCATAGAAAATTGTGGGAGACAATAGTCTGGCCAAGCAAGACTACGCCAAATACAACTGTAACTTGTTGCAATAAATGGTGCAAAATCCTGAATTCTCTATAGCTGTAAGGTTTGGTGGGTGGCACCAGTGTTCATTTCGTCGACTAAAACTATGAAAAAAAAAGTCGACTACCTTTTTTCACTGACACAAACTTAAGAACTAAATAAAAACTACGATGCTACGATGAATAAAACTAAGACTAAATATATTGACAATTTCATCACAGACAAATAAAAACTAGACTAAAATGTTAGTGAGGGACTATAGTGGAGAAAGAGATCCAGTAGAACTAAAAGACAAGTCATTTTATGTTTGGTTGCACTCAAGTGTTGCGCTCTGAAAATAGATCTACAATAGATCACAACGCGACGCATTGTGGGCTTGTAGATCTGCTATTTTCAGCATGCAACCAAGTGTAAAATCAGCCATTACGACGCCATGAAGGCCCGCCAATATACATTTTAGTCGACTAAATCAACTGTAGATTTAGTCGACTATAATCTTATGATATTTAGTCGACTAAAACTAAACTAAAACTAAAACATTTCAGATGACTAAAATGTGACTAAAACTAAATGGAATTTTATTCAAAAGACTATGAATGAACTAAATGAAAATGTGCTGTCAAAATCAACACTCAACAATCAGCACTCATCACTCACAGCATGTATCCCACGGTGAAGGTCCAGGCGTGGACGAGGCGTTTGAGCCACTGGCGTGTGTGACCCTGTTCCAACAGCGCCGGCAGGACCACCTGCAGCAACAACAGCTCCAGGGACAGCTCACTGACGGGGGCGTCGCTATAAGGAGACAGGAGATAAAAACGTCTAAGACGAGGAAACGTCTTAGTTCACTTCATTATGTTTAATGTAGGGCTGGGACTTTAACTGATTCATTTAGATTAATTAATTACAGAAAATTAACGCGATTAAAAAAAATTAATCACATTTTAATCGCGCTTAGTTTATGCACCACAGAACCTCTCACTGGACGAGTTTCAGGCGTACCGATCATACCAGTGCACCAACCAACAGCCAACACACCCCAGTGCACGCAATGGGACAAGAAGCCGATCAGACTGCTTTGCTTGGCCCAGTGGATGGGAAATTTAGATTTAAAAAACTCTCTTGATGGAAGCGTGGATAAAAACACGGTTGTGTGCAGAACTATTTTTTGTTGCTTAAACTTATGTATTCAACTCATTGATTCACTCATATACCAAAATCTGTTTTAACTGAAAAGAAATTGCTTCTCAGGTCAAATATTGATATGCGATTAAACATGCGATTAATTAGATACATTTTTTTTAATCGAGTCCCAGCCCTAGTTTAATGCATTCAATCTGTGTCATTTTAGATTTGAGAAAGAACCATTATTTTATACTTTGGGCTATTCAAAAATAGCAGATCTACAAGCTCGTAGCACGGCACCGAGTGCCGCGCTACGAGCTTGCAGATCTGCTATTTTTGAAAAAATCTTGAACATTCGTGCAAATCTTTGAATACGTATATTTTTTTTAAACAACATTTTTAACTCAAACCTTTGCTTCTGGGGGGTCCCTGGAACAACATAATTTGATTGGGTCGGCGGCCAAATTTTGGGGGTCCTTGACATGAAAAAGTTTGAGAGCCACTGATATTATAGCAACATAAGTTTTTCAGGAAAACTGTTAGGATTTAGAAGACATTTGTGAAGATTTGCAAACATTTTCAAGATTTTTTTTCCTCCAAAAATAGCAGATCTACAAGCTCGTAGCGGGGCACTCGGTGCCGCGCTGCGAGCTTGTAGATCTGCTATTTTTGATTAGCCAAAGAAAGCTGAAAATGACACAGATGCGTTCCGGGCTTTATAGAAATGGCGTTTCATCATTCCCTATGGCACGAAAGCACGATCAATTCTCGATAATCTCTTCATCGCCGTGGGAAGCTTACGACCATGGAACATGCAAAAATTGCCAATATATCACTTGAGGCCTTGAGGATGCCAGCTTACGATTTAGCATCCCCAGTTGTAAATTAGTCAACATAATTAATTTGGGGATGCTAAATGGCTCGGGTGGGTACAAATCTTTTTTTTTTTCTTTTCCTTTCCTGGGTTAATCTATCAGTACTGAATGAAGATCAGATTTTTTCTCCAGTACCTGTAGAGCATGACGTTGTACGGCAGGAAGTCTGGCATGAACAGCTTAATGATCCTGACAGGAAGCCACAGCATGAGCAGAACTATGGAGCCGAACACCACCTGAAAATGATCCACACACACACACACACACACACACACACACACACACACACACGCTATAAATAAACTATAAATCTAGTGGGCATACCGCCATACATCATCACTAAATATACTCAGATTAAATTAAATAAAAAAACTTGTACAATTTTTTCACAGAGTTAAAGGTAGGGTAAGTGATTTTCTTTGGTTAGAATAAGTGTTAAATAGCTCTATATTCTGATAGTAATCATTGCTATAGAGTGTTTTGTTCAGTAACCGGAGTCTCCATGTCTCTCCAGCTCTTTCAGGTCAGGATACCAATTTTATCCAATCAGGATAGAGAACTCAGTCAGGATACAGATTAAACAAGTGGAATTGGAAGTGATGACACAAAGAAATGAACAGACACAATTTGAACACTATAAAAATTAAGCTGATAAATGGGTACTCTCTCCTGATGGGCTGAAATGTTGTCACCTAACTGAACATGTATTTTCTGTTTATTAAAGAGCTGGAGAGCCAGGGAGACTCCTGTTACTGAACAAACACTCTATAGCAATGATTACTATCATAATATAGATAGAGCTTTAACCTTTTAACAAAAAAACGTTGTTTTAACGAACAAAAATATCACTTACTCTACCTTTAAAAAAAAAACGGAAAACTAAATGAATCTGTGAAAATTAAACTCAAGAGTGTCTGCCATAAATGTACTTGTTCTCAGGCGTGTGTGAAATTCAAGTAAATGTCTTACAAATACGATATAGCTTCATGCTACCCTGCATTGAGTCTAAGATACCTGCATGATTCTGGCTGTCTTTCACATACATTACATTACTACAGTGTGTGAGGTAAACAGAAAAGAGATAAAATTGTGATTATCCACCTTATCAGACTGTTTGAGTTGAATTTGGTGTATGAACCACCATGGTTGAGACAGAGACAGACAGACAGACAGACAGACAGACAGACAGACAGACAGACAGACAGACAGACACAGAACTGACCACAGAGAGAAGGAACCTCCGGAGGTGTCTGTACACAGGGAGGTGGATCATCTCCTGGACTGGGTTGAAGTCTGGGTCATTAAGGTTCCTCAGGAACCATAGCACACCAGGCCGGAGCACCTATGGAAAAAAACGACAACATATTAATGTAACTTTGCAAGTCAAGTAAAGACAAAGTGCCACTTTCTTTCTCTGCAACCTCAATGATTGTTTGGTGTCTGTTCGGGGTACAGACGATAATGTCCTCCTTTTATCTCTTGAGATTAGGGTTTCATTTAATCAGCTAGCAGGTTTTTTTCTACCGTCCGTGATCTCCCCCCGGCAGGAGGATGAAGGAGATAAGGTAAAGGATATCAAGACATTAACCCTTTAAGACCGGGAACGCATCTGTGTCATTGTCAGATTTCGTTGGCTATTCAAAAATAGCAGATCTACAAGCTTGTAGATCTGCTATTTTTGAAAAATCATGAAAATGTGCGCAAATCTTTGAATATTGTATATATTTTTAAAGCGAACGTTTTTTTAACTCTGCTACAACTTCTGGGGGGGTCCCTGGAACAAAATATTTTGAGATGGGGGTCCACGGCCAAATTTTTTATATTTTTTGAGAACCACTGATATTATAGCAAACACGATTTAAAAAAAAAAAAAACTGTTTAGAAGACATTTGTAGAATCCCCAGAAGCAAAGATTTGAGTGACAAATGTTCGCTTTAAAAATACATTATTCAAAGAATTGTACATATTTTTCACGATTTTTCAAAAAATAGCAGATCTACAAGCTCATATCGCGGCACTCGGTGCCGCGATATGAGCTTGTAGATCTGCTATTTTTTGAATAGCCAAATAAATCTTGAAAATTACACAGATGCGTCCCCCGGTCTTAATGGGTTAACTGATGCCTTTAGAGAGACATTGAGTTTTTGTTGCGTCCGTCCCTCAGTCCTTGAGTTAATTACCCCACAGTAACCTTCAAGAATGTAATCAGCCTAGTCGGACCTGCCAAAGTAAATTGGAGTTCAGGGTTCCCACACACTTTCACTAATGAATTTCCAAAACTTTTCCAGATTATTTAACCCAATTTCCAGGCCTATATAAGAATCATTCAGCGCAATAATGAGTCTCTTACATGTGCAATGCCCAAAGACAGGCAGTGTAGCAAAATTAAAGCATAGAATATAGAATGGTATAATTTCATTCCAAATTTCATGCCAAATGTACTAACTACGCATCACGCTGCAGGACGTTGTGAGCTTGTAGATCTGTTCTTTTTGTCACATCCGGTATAGATTAGGCTGCAATCACGCAGCCCGTTCGGTGAAAAACTACTTAAGTTACATATTTTGTGTAATGTTATACATGTTTTGAAGAACGTTTTTATCAACAAAATCAATAGCCAAAAAATATGCAAAGCCAGTGCCGTGCTATGAGCTTGTAGATCTACTATTTATTTTAAATCGTGAAAATGTGTGCAAATCTTTGAATATATATTTTTCAAAGCGAACATTTGTAAAAAATATTTTGTTCCAGGGACCTCCAGAAGCAAAGATTTGAGTTAAAATGTTGTTTAAAAAAATGTATATGTATTCAAAGATTTGCACAAAATGTTCAAGATGTTTCAAAAATAGCAGATCTACAACTTGTATCGTTGCACTCTGTGCCGCGCTACTATCTTGTATATCTGCTATTTCTGAATATCCCAAAGTATAATATAAGGGCTACAGCAACAAATCTAAAATGACACAGTATGCGTTCCTGGTCTTAATGGGTTAAGTATAAATGACAGTTGTTGTACCAGCCACATTGCCAGGCTTTGGTTTGTGTCTGGTGTCATAAAGTTCTACTCTGAACATGAAGCATGTTGATGTGTTTTAGTACAGGAAGTGTCTGGTGTCATAAAGTTCTACTCTGAACATGAAGCATGTTGATGTGTTTTAGTACAGGAATGTGTCTGGTGTCATAAAGTTCTACTCTGAACATGAAGCATGTTGATGTGTTTTAGTACAGGAATGTGTCTGGTGTCATAACGTTCTACTCTGAACATGAAGCATGTTGATGTGTTTTAGTACAGGAATGTGTCTGGTGTCATAAAGTTCTACTCTGAACATGAAGCATGTTGATGTGTTTTAGTACAGGAATGTGTCTGGTGTCATAAAGTTCTACTCTGAACATGAAGCATGTTGATGTGTTTTAGTACAGGAATGTGTCTGGTGTCATAAAGTTCTACTCTGAACATGAAGCATGTTGATGTGTTTTAGTACAGGAATGTGTCTGGTGTCATAAAGTTCTACTCTGAACATGAAGCATGTTGATGTGTTTTAGTACAGGAAGTGTCTGGTGTCATAAAGTTCTACTCTGAACATGAAGCATGTTGATGTGTTTTAGTACAGGAAGTGTCTGGTGTCATAAAGTTCTACTCTGAACATGAAGCATGTTGATGTGTTTTAGTACAGGAATGTGTCTGGTGTCATAAAGTTCTACTCTGAACATGAAGCATGTTGATGTGTTTTAGTACAGGAATGTGTCTGGTGTCATAAAGTTCTACTCTGAACATGAAGCATGTTGATGTGTTTTAGTACAGGAATGTGTCTGGTGTCATAAAGTTCTACTCTGAACATGAAGCATGTTGATGTGTTTTAGTACAGGAATGTGTCTGGTGTCATAACGTTCTACTCTGAACATGAAGCATGTTGATGTGTTTTAGTACAGGAAGTGTCTGGTGTCATAAAGTTCTACTCTGAACATGAAGCATGTTGATGTGTTTTAGTACAGGAAGTGTCTGGTGTCATAAAGTTCTACTCTGAACATGAAGCATGTTGATGTGTTTTAGTACAGGAAGTGTCTGGTGTCATAAAGTTCTACTCTGAACATGAAGCATGTTGATGTGTTTTAGTACAGGAAGTGTCTGGTGTCATAACGTTCTACTCTGAACATGAAGCATGTTGATGTGTTTTAGTACAGGAAGTGTCTGGTGTCATAAAGTTCTACTCTGAACATGAAGCATGTTGATGTGTTTTAGTACAGGAAGTGTCTGGTGTCATAAAGTTCTACTCTGAACATGAAGCATGTTGATGTGTTTTAGTACAGGAAGTGTCTGGTGTCATAAAGTTCTACTCTGAACATGAAGCATGTTGATGTGTTTTAGTACAGGAATGTGTCTGGTGTCATAAAGTTCTACTCTGAACATGAAGCATGTTGATGTGTTTTAGTACAGGAAGTGTCTGGTGTCATAAAGTTCTACTCTGAACATGAAGCATGTTGATGTGTTTTAGTACAGGAAGTGTCTGGTGTCATAACGTTCTACTCTGAACATGAAGCATGTTGATGTGTTTTAGTACAGGAATGTGTCTGGTGTCATAAAGTTCTACTCTGAACATGAAGCATGTTGATGTGTTTTAGTACAGGAATGTGTCTGGTGTCATAACGTTCTACTCTGAACATGAAGCATGTTGATGTGTTTTAGTACAGGAAGTGTCTGGTGTCATAAAGTTCTACTCTGAACATGAAGCATGTTGATGTGTTTTAGTACAGGAATGTGTCTGGTGTCATAACGTTCTACTCTGAACATGAAGCATGTTGATGTGTTTTAGTACAGGAATGTGTCTGGTGGTGAAACAACACTCACCTCTCTGAGCAGAAGGATGAAGGAGGCAAAGTAGAAGACGTAGACCATGCCCACCAGCCAGTGGAGGAACATGGTGGTACCGGGAGCCGAGTCAAAACTCTGCTCCCTGTCCTTCAGAGTGGCATCAAACATCTCCTACAATGAGACATGATGGGACAGGTTACCATAAGATATACTGTAGGTACTGTACATTAATTTCAGGGTTTCATCATACTTGGCACTACCTAGTACATAGTGTATGATCATTAAATGTGTCAGCGAGGTTAAACACTTAAACCCTCAAAATGTAGTTAACTGGACCTGAGTTGTTCCCCCCAGAATATGGTTCAAGTAGTGTTGATTTTGTCGACTAAAACTGACGAAAATGTTGGTCGACTACCTTTTTTTCACTTAAGAAAACGAAATAACAACTAAGCTATGGTGACTAAAACTATGTCTAAATATACTGACAATTTCGTCAACAAATAAAAACTAGACTAAAAAAAAAAACATTTTAGTCGACTAAAATCTTATGATATTTTGTCAAATAAAATTAGACAAAAAGTAAAACATTTCAGACGACTAAAATATGACTAAAACTAAACCGATTTGTTTTCAAAAGACTATGACTAAAACTAAATAAAACATTTCTGTCAAAATCAACACTAGATTCAAGTGCTTAAACAGATGATGTGAGTGATTGAATTACCAGTGAGCAGATATCAAGCCACCAGCCACAGATGAGTGGGAATAAACCGATCTCCATGACAACCAGTAAGGACACCTGGCATAAGAAAAAAGAAGAAAATAAACACAGCCCTTCAGTGAAAATCGATGGCAGTGGCGTGGCAAATGATGTGTTATTGTGTGGCAGTCAAAGAGTTAAGACTCCATTGCTGGGCCCCTCCCTGTTTACCTTGACAACGATGTAGCAGACGCCCAGGAGACGTCTGGACCTGTGGAACCTCACCAATGAAGCTAACGCCTGGGAAATATACCGTTAAGGAACGTACACAGTAATATCATCCTGGAGCAAAACCACCACCACATCAAATCAACATCAGCATGTCCAGTGTAGATGGACTCCTCAAAAGGGTTTAATTTACTACTATATAGTGTATTCATGCAACGTGTTGTGAGCTTGTAGATCAGCTTTTTTCATCATGCAACCAAGTATACAATCTGCCATTATGATGCCATCAAGGCACAGCCAAAATACATTTTAGTCGACTATAACCTTATGATATTTAGTCCACTGAAGCTAGACTAAATCTAAAACATTTCAGAGGACTAAAATATGATTAAAACTAAACGGAATTTGCTGTCAAAATCAACACTGTCATGCACAAAAAGTAGTTGGGGAAGCAGCTACTCTGGGTTCAGTGCTACTAGGGCAAGGGTCCAAAAAAAAGGATAAAGGATAATTCCTTTTAACAGGTCGTTCATGAAAGTCCTTGCGGTCTTGTTTCCAATGAGAACCTGTGAGCAATTAGGGGTTAAGAGTCTTGCTCAGGGACAAATTTCATTTCATCGATACATATGCTGACCTGGCCTGGAATCGAACCTGGGGCAACCAGGGCCTCTGGCTCCCTAGGCGAGCTCACTAACCATTCAGCTATAGCCACCCCTTTTCCATTTCTGGGAAAAAACAGGGAAGAGAGCCACAGAAGGTCCCATAAGAGGATGATAGCAAGTATGCAAACTAAATGATGTCATGATCAAGAATGATATCAGACCAATGAACTCTTATTCCACGGAATGAATATCATGTCAAAGCGAACTCTTAAATTCTTGGAAGATGGAAGATGTTGTTATGTGCCTGATTGATTGAGAAATGACCAGACATGGATGAGGAAGGAGGGAGGGGCCTGACCATAGGGACTGAGTCAGAGATAAAAAGTGTTTAAATACTGAGTAAAGAGATATGAAATGAATTAAAAACAGCATAGAGCACAAACACTGATGGCATGGCCAGACGCCGCTAAGAAGTAAAAAATGTTATGCGTTGTTCAAGCCCGTCAGTGAACTCGTACAAGGTAGTTAAACTAGCTGTATGGTAATGAAACTCTTTTCCCCCAGGATCTAGTACTGACCTTTGCAAGTCCTTCTCTACTCAGAGAAAGAATGGACAGTAATGGGGCTGCATATAGCCCAGTGTTTCTCTAACTATGAGCAAGGACTAAAAATGGGTCACTCACAGCCTTCCCTGTTCCTCCTGGATACCCATATGACAATAATACACGTTTAATAAGCCCCGGTCCAGGAAAAGATACTACATTTACTTCAGTTTGGGTCTCTCCATGTTGACACGACTACTAGCTTGTTAAATGAGCCTGGATCCCAGAGTTAGCTTGTTAAATGAGCCTGGATCCCAGAGTTAAGACAAGACATTACTTATAGCTTTGGTCCCCAGATGACAAGACTAGAACGCTCCAATAGGCCTGACTCTGAGTGACTCACTAGATTAGCTCAGTTTTAGCCTAAAGAAAAGGTGCAATAACTTTTTTTTTGCCAAAAACAAGAATGTATCAAATACAAGTGACTGACTATGGTAAACGATACAGAGCCACCTCCCTGATCAATAGCACCGGGACAATGTGTTTATTTTGGACCACAATTCTTATCATGAGACGATTCTATGATAACAGATGAGAGAAATTACTATAGTATAACCCTTTTTACAGACATTCCACTCTGGATCTCTCTCTCACACACACACACACACACACACACACTTTTTGTTGTCCAATGTAAAGGATACATGACAGAAGATGAGTGAGGCAGCTAGAAGGATGTAGCCCAGTATGGAAGTGATGAGGCCATCGAAGTGAGACGCTCTGACCTGCAACAACATACAGGATATGACATCATCAAAACAGTGTCCACACAACCCACAATCAACCCATTAATCAAACTGTGCAACAACTGTTGTTTGGCCACGTGCGGTCGGTGCTGTGTACTTACATATTCCTCGAAGCCGAGTCCCACAACCGAGAAGTGGCCAATGTGATACGGACAGAAGGCTACAGGGGGGAAAACAACAACAACACAGAGGTAAAGGGTCAAGATCCTCACTGTACTTCCACCCACTCAGCATATCCACCCAAAGTATCACCACACCAAAATGTGAAATCCAGCGTTGATTTCGTCAACTGAAACTGTGACGTAAAATGTTGGTCAACTACCTTTTTTCACTGACGAAAACTAAATAAAAACTAAGCTATGATGACTAAAACTAAGACTAAATATATTGACAATTTCATCAACAAATAAAAACTAGACTAAAATGATAGGGAGGGACTTTTTATGTTTGGATGTCATTTTAGGTTTGGTTGCGCTCGCATGCAACCAAGTGTAAAATCACAGTAGATTTAGTCGACTATAACCTTATGATATTTAGTCGACTAAAACTACACAAAGACTAAAACATTTCAGATGAGTAAAATATGACTAAAACTAAATGGAATTGTATTCAAAAGACTATGACTAAAACTAAATCAAAATGTTCTGTCAAAATCAACACTTGCACTGAAATCCCACAGCCTCTGTATACTATGGCGATATTGCTGTATGTATGTATGCGTGTATGAAGTGAATTGCTCTGCACATACCGAACACCAGGATGAAGAGAGTGTTCAAGGACACGACCCAGAATACGTGCTCCTGCAGAGGACACCAAGAAGAACACACAACACTGAGCATTCATTCCATTTTAACATCATTACATAGGCAGTAGTGGTACAACAGCAACAACGAATAGATGTTTGTGTTTTCTTACCAGAAACACTAGGGAGCCATCCAGACCCAGCATCTGATTAAAACAAAAAGAGAGAACACCAACTCATTAATATCATCTCATAAGATCTACACCAGTCACATGACAGCCATGTTCATGTTCAATATTGTCATGCCTTTACTCCATCATAATGACTCAGTGGAGTGGAGGGACGAACAGAAAGACCAAAGAGAAGACACAATCGAATATACTGTGGAAAATATCAATAATACAGTATAATAGATACAATGCATTGTAAATAAGTGACCCACCCTTTCCCATGTCAGTTCCTCTGCTGCACGGTCCCACTCCAAGGCATTCCAGTTCAAGTCATCTGCATGGAGGAGAAACGGAGACAATGTAGCTCAGTGGTTCTCAACACAAAGGACCCCTCCCACCAAAAGAAATACTTGGCCTCGGACACCTATCTGAAAAGACTTGCCAGGGACCCTCATAAGAGAAGATTTGTCAAAATTGTCAACATTTCTTTTCAAAAATCGCCGAAAAAACGGTTTCCCATTTTGCTAAGGAAACGTGCTGCTATTTCAGTCCTCTGATTAAAAAGAAGAAAAACACCTTTCAGTTTACAGTTTAGGCATTTAGCAGACGCTCTTAATCCAGAGCGATTTACAGTAAGCAAGGACACAAGATAATACATCATAATACATAAAAATAGTAATCTAATAATAAAGTAATGCATAAGTAAACCTTAGAACCTTAAAAGACCCACTGACCTTGACCTCCATTGTTGCCGTCGGCGGCTTCATCCTCCCTCCCCTCGTCTTCATCGTCCTCCTCGTCTTCGTTCTCCAGGTCGGCCTCGTCTCCCTGGTCGCCTGCTTCATCTGGGTCGTTTGGGGCCGGGTCCTCAGGGGGGTGGGCTGCTGCCGGACCCTCTGGGCCGGGCTGGGCGGGGTCCGGGGCTGCATTACCACCACCTGCATCCTGTGGAGGAATCACAGAGTTTGAATTATGATTTACACACAGCTTTCAGCACCACAGAATGCACATCCAGCCTCCAGAGCTGCTTGTGTGTTGTGTTTAATTATAGCCACTGTAGCAGTGTTGATTGTGACATCAAAATCTTTTTACGGGGCCAGGCTTCCAGCATGGACCCGTATTGTTATTCGCATTATTCCATTTCTTCTTCTTCTTCTTCTTCTGCCGTTTTTGCCAGTTCTGGCTGAACCGTGCATACGCTTTTTATGAAACTCGGCCATATGATAGATGGTCATGAAAAACGATCAAAAAATAAATCTCACAATCTTTCGTCAAAAGGTGGCGCTATAGCACTCAGTTGAAAATGCCAACTTTGAACAGGTACAACTCATGCCCTGTTTTACCTACAGCCATAAAACTTCAATACACACATGCGTCTCCTCATGATGAACAACTTTCACGCTCTGACGTTTGACCTCTGACCCTTAGATCTCCCACCATTTCGAATTATATGAAAAACAGTTAAAACCTATCTCCTCCTGGGATTTTTGAGTAATCTGCACGAAACTTTTTACACATGAACTTTGGACCTATACCAAAAAACGTTTGCAAAATATCTTCCATAAGTGAAAAAATGAAGCTTTAATGAGCCAATGAATATTGCAGTTTTATGACAATTATTCATCTGCCCCTAACACATACATGCAGACTTACCATTCTTTGAAACTTTGCAGAAATGTAAAGGGCCATTCCAAATATCACTGAAACCAATCTTACTCCAATTGGTCAAACGGGGGCGCTATAGCAATTTTTTGAAAATTGAAACTTTAAACAGGCAAAAGTCATGCCTCGTTTGGCCGACAGCCATTAGACCTGCTTACACATGTGCCTTGACTAATGAGGAACACATCTATCACGTTGACCAGTAAGCACCGCCCTTAGATTGTCCGCAATCTTGAGCAGTTTGAAAAACACTTAAACCCAGGATTTTTCAGCTATTTGCGTGAAACTGTATGATCAGCGTGATCTCTTTTTTCAGAGGTTTGTCTGTTGGTCCAATAGTGTCCCGCTTAAGTGTATGTCTCACAACCTCAAGGTCACAGGTTCAAGCCTTACTTGGTGCAGACTTCATCTAAGTTGCATTTCACACAACATGACTATCAATGAATACATTTGCAATTGTTAACTCTCTGCCTGCCAGAGTTTTTTCAGAACAGTCTGTAGCCTCTGCCAGGGTTTTGCCATGATTTTGGTACCTGTTCGCGTAGCCACAGATTTTTTTCCTCCAGTATGATTGATCCCCAGATGGTTTCTAATCACAGATGAGATTCAGGTGTGGTTTCACAAATGTCAACGAGGTCATTTTGACCTCGTTGACATGTGTTGTTTGATGTTTCAATATAGCTCAAAACCAGTAGTTTTAAACCAAAAAACAAAGTGAATTGTTTGTCCGTTTGAATTTTAACATTGAAGTGAATGGAGCAGCAAATCTTCGAACATTTTTAGCTCCTAATCTGTTCGTAATTCGACAAGGGTTGAAATAAAAAAAAATGAAAAAAAAAAATGTTTTTTTCCTTTTTTTCCATGACGTATATATACGTCTTTGGCGGACAACAGCTGATAATTAAAAGACGTATATATACGTCATTGGCAGGCATAGAGTTAAAGATAACATGAAATACTTAATTGAGTGTTTTTTACATATTACATTGTGAAAATAGCTGATCTACAATCTCACAACTTTTCAGATAGCAATGAGAGTATTTTTTTTTTTCAATGTATAACATACTTCATTGTGAAAATAGCCGATGATCTGACAACTTTTAATGGTTTGTGAGCTTGTAGATCGGCTACTTTCACTAGTTTTGGTTCTGAGGAGATTTACAATTTCTTCAATGGTAAATGGTTTGTGAACGAGTGATCTTAGTGTTAGTGAAACAGGGGCTTGGTCATGACAGAAGGCAAGAGTTTGTGATCCTCAACAGACAATATCAGCCTGGACAAAGCTATAGCACTATAGGTGGTGTTGCAGCTACCTAAGAGTGCCTCACGACCGCAAGGTTGCCGGTTCAAGCCTCACTTGATGCAGACTCATTTAAGTTGAATTGCAAAAAACATGACTCAATCTATTCCGTTTCCATGGCTCTCTCTCTCTCTCTCTCTTCAATCTATTCCGTTTCTATCTTCAATCTATTCCGTTTTCATGTCTCTCTCTCTTCAATCTATTCCGTTTCTATCTCTCTCTCTCTCTCTCTCTCTCTCTCTCTCTCTCTCTCTCTCTCTCTCTCTCTCTCTCTCTCTCTCTCTCTCTCTCTCTCTCTCTCTCTCTCTCTCTCTCTCTCTCTCTCTCTCTCTCTCTCTCTCTCTCTCTCTCTCTCTCTCTCTCTCTCTCTCTCTCTCTCTCTCTCACTCTCTCAGAGGGTCGGCCATAGCTGAGTGGTTAGTGAGCCCGCCTAGGGAGTCAGAGGCTCTGGTTGCCCCAGGTACGATTCCAGGCCAGGTCAGCAAATGTGTCAATGAAATTTGTCCCTGAGCAAGACTCTTAACCCCTAATTGCTCACAGGCCCTCATTGGAAACAAGACCGCAAGGACTTTCATGAACTGACCTGTTAAAGGAATTTTCTTTCTCTCTCCTGGCCCCGTATTATCGCTGCTTGCAGCTATATTTATGGGGCCAGGCTTCCAGCATGGACCCATATTGTTATTCGCATTATTCCATTTCTTCTTCTTCTGCCACTTTTGGCAGTTCTGGCTGAACCGTGCAGTCGCTTTTTATGAAACTCGGCCATATGATAGATGGTCATGAAAAACGATCAAGAAATAATTCTCACAATCTTTCGTCAAAAGGTGGCGCTATAGCACTCAATTGAAAAATGCCAACTTTGAACAGGTACAACTCATGCCGTGTTTGACCTACAGCCATGAAACTTCGATGCACACATGCGTCTCCTCATGCTGAACAACTTTCACACTCTGACTTTTGACCTCTGACCTTTAGATATCCCACCATTTGGAATTATATGAAAAACAGTTAAAACCTATCTCCTCCTGGGATTTTTGAGTAATCTGCACGAAACTTTTTACACATGAACTTTGGACCTATACCAAAAAACGTTTGCAAAATATCTTCCATAAGTGAAAAAATTAAGCTTTAATGAGCCAATGAATATTGCAGTTTTATGACAATTATTCATCTGCCCCTAACACATACATGCAGACTTACCATTCTTTGAAACTTTGCAGAAATGTAAAGGGCCATTCCAAATATCACTGAAACCAATCTTACTCCAATTGGTCAAACGGGGGCGCTATAGCAATTTTTTGAAAATTGAAACTTTAAACAGGCAAAAGTCATGCCTCGTTTGGCCGACAGCCATTAGACCTGCTTACACATGTGCCTTGACTAATGAGGAACACATCTATCACGTTGACCAGTAAGCACCGCCCTTAGATTGTCCGCAATCTTGAGCAGTTTGAAAAACACTTAAACCCAGGATTTTTCAGCTATTTGCGTGAAACTGTATGATCTGTGTGATCTCCTTTTTCACAGGTTCTTGTCTGTTGGTGGCTTCTCGCTTAAATGTGTGCCCCACAACCTGAAGGTCACCAGTTCAAGCCTCACTTGGTGCAGACTTCATCTGAGTTGCATTTCACACAACATGACTATCAATGAATACATCTGCAATTGTTAAAGATAACATGAAATACTTAATTGAGTGTTTTTTACATACAGCTGATCTACAATCTCACAACTTTTCAGATAGCAATGAGAGTATGTTTTTTCAATGTATAACATACTTCATTGTGAAAATAGCCAATGTACAATCTGACAACTTTTAATGGTTTGTGAGCTTGTAGTTAGGCTACTTTCACTAATTTTGGTTCTGAGGAGATGTACAATTTCTTCATTGGTAAATGGTTTGTGAACGAGTGATCTTAGTGTTAGTGAAACAGGGGCTTGGGTCATGACAGAAGGCAAGAGTTTGTGATCCTCAACAGACAATATCAGCCTGGACAAAGATATAGCACTATAGGTAGTGTTGCAGCTACCTAAGAGTGCTTCATGACCGTAAGGTTGCCGGTTCAAGCCTCACTTGATGCAGACTCATTTAAGTTGAAATGCAAAAAACATGACTCAATCTATTCCGTTTCCATGGCACTCTCTCTCTCTCTCTTCAATCTATTCCATTTCCATGTCTTTCTCTTCAATCTATTCCGTTTCCATGTCTCTCTCTCTGTCTCTTCAATCTATTCCATTTGTCTCTCTCTATGTCTCTCTCTCTCTCTCTCTCTCTCTCTCTCTCTCTCTCTCAGGGGTGGCCATAGCTGAGTGGTTAGTGAGCCCGCCTAGGGAGCCAGAGACTCTGGTTGCCCCAGGTACGATTCCAGGCCAGGTCAGCAAATGTGTCGATGAAATGAAATTTGTCCCTGAGCAAGACTCTTAACCCCTAATTGCTCACAGGCACTCATTGGAAACAAGACCGCAAGGACTTTCATGAACTGACCTGTTAAAGGAATTATCATTTCTCTCTCCTGGCCCCATATTATCGCTGCTTGCAGCTATATTTATGGGGCCAGGCTTCCAGCATGGACCCATATTGTTATTCGCATTATTATGGGGCCAGGCTTCCAGCATGGACCCATATTGTTATTCGCATTATTTCCGTTTCTTCTTCTGCCACTTTTGGCAGTTCTGGCTGAACCGTGCAGTCGCTTTTTATGAAACTCGGCCATATGATAGATGGTCATGAAAAACGATCAAGAAATAATTCTCACAATCTTTCGTCAAAAGGTGGCGCTATAGCACTCAATTGAAAAATGCCAACTTTGAACAGGTACAACTCATGCCCTGTTTCACCTACAGCCATGAAACTTCGATGCACACATGCGTCTCCTCATGCTGAACAACTTTCACACTCTGACTTTTGACCTCTGACCTTTAGATCTCCCACCATTTTGAATTATATGAAAAACAGTTAAAACCTATCTCCTCCTGGGATTTTTGAGTAATCTGCACGAAACTTTTTACACATGAACTTTGGACCTATACCAAAAAACGTTTGCAAAATATCTTCCATAAGTGAAAAAATGAAGCTTTAATGAGCCAATGAATATTGCAGTTTTATGACAATTATTCATCTGCCCCTAACACATACATGCAGACTTACCATTCTTTGAAACTTTGCAGAAATGTAAAGGGCCATTCCAAATATCACTGAAACCAATCTTACTCCAATTGGTCAAACGGGGGCGCTATAGCAATTTTTTGAAAATTGAAACTTTAAACAGGCAAAAGTCATGCCTCGTTTGGCCGACAGCCATTAGACCTGCTTACACATGTGCCTTGACTAATGAGGAACACATCTATCACGTTGACCAGTAATCACCGCCCTTAGATTGTCCGCAATCTTGAGCAGTTTGAAAAACACTTAAACCCAGGATTTTTCAGCTATTTGCGTGAAACTGTATGATTTGTGTGATCTCCTTTTTCACAGGTTCTTGTCTGTTGGTGGCTTCTCGCTTAAATGTGTGCCCCACAACCTGAAGGTCACCAGTTCAAGCCTCACTTGGTGCAGACTTCATCTGAGTTGCATTTCACACAACATGACTATCAATGAATACATCTGCAATTGTTAAAGATAACATGAAATACTTAATTGAGTGTTTTTTACATACAGCTGATCTACAATCTCACAACTTTTCAGATAGCAATGAGAGTATGTTTTTTCAATGTATAACATACTTCATTGTGAAAATAGCCAATGTACAATCTGACAACTTTTAATGGTTTGTGAGCTTGTAGATCGGCTACTTTCACTAATTTTGGTTCTGAGGAGATGTACAATTTCTTCATTGGTAAATGGTTTGTGAACGAGTGATCTTAGTGTTAGTGAAACAGGGGCTTGGGTCATGACAGAAGGCAAGAGTTTGTGATCCTCAACAGACAATATCAGCCTGGACAAAGATATAGCACTATAGGTAGTGTTGCAGCTACCTAAGAGTGCTTCATGACCGTAAGGTTGCCGGTTCAAGCCTCACTTGATGCAGACTCATTTAAGTTGAAATGCAAAAAACATGACTCAATCTATTCCGTTTCCATGTCTTTCTCTTCAATCTATTCCATTTGTCTCTCTCTCTGTCTCTTCAATCTATTCCGTCTCTCTCTCTCTCTGTCTCTTCAATCTATTCCGTCTCTCTCTGTCTCTTCAATCTATTCCGTCTCTCTCTCTCTCTCTCTGTCTCTTCAATCTATTCCGTCTCTCTCTCTCTCTCTCTCTCTCTCTCTCTCTCTCTCTCTCTCTCTCTCTCTCTCTCTCTCTCTCTCTCTCTCTCTCTCTCTCTCTCTCTCTCTCTCTCTCTCTCTCTCTCTCTCTCTCTCTCTCTCTCTCTCTCTCTCTCTCTCTCTCTCTCTCTCTCTCTCTCTCTCTCTCTCTCTCTCTCTCTCTCTCTCTCTCTCTCTCTCTCTCTCTCTCTCTCTCTCTCTCTCTCTCTCTCTCTCTCTCTCTCTCTCTCTCTCTCTGAGGGGTGGCCATAGCTGAGTGGTTAGTGAGCCCGCCTAGGGAGCCAGAGACTCTGGTTGCCCAGGTACGATTCCAGGCCAGGTCAGCAAATGTGTCGATGAAATGAAATTTGTCCCTGAGCAAGACTTAACCCCTAATTGCTCACAGGCACTCATTGGAAACAAGACCGCAAGGACTTTCATGAACTGACCTGTTAAAGGAATTATCATTTCTCTTTCTCTCTCCTGGCCCCATATTATCGCTGCTTGCAGCTATATTTACGGGGCCAGAGCTCTGCTCTGGACACGTATTGTTATTCGCATTATTCTGTCACTTCTTCTTCTTCTTCTTCTTCTTCTTCTGCCACTTTTCGCAGTTCTGGCTGAACCGTGCAGTCGGTTTTTACGAAACTCGGCCATATGGTAGATGGTCATGAAAAACGATCAAAAAATAATTCTCACAATCTTTCGTCCAAAGGTGGCGCTATAGCACTCAATTGAAAATGCCAACTTTGACCAGGTACAACTCATGCCCTGTTTGACCTACAGCCATGAAACTTGGATACACATATGCGTCTCCTCATGCTGAACAACTTTCACACTCTGACTTTTGACCTCTGACCTTTAGATCTCCCACCATTTTGAATTATATGAAAAACAGTCATTGGCTCCTAACTTCTGCATTTTTTCACTTATGGAAAATCCGTTGGAAATTTTTGTAGAAAGTGGTCCAAAGTTCAAGTGTGAAACGTTTCGTGCAGATTGCTCAAAAATCCCAGGAGGAGATAGATTTTAACTATTACAGTTTTATGAAAATTATTCATCTGTGCCTAAAACATACATGCAGACTCACATTTCTTTGAAACTTTGCAGAAATGTAGAGGGTCATTCCAAATATCACTGAAACCAATCTTACTCCAATTGGCCAAAAGGGGGCGCTATAGCAATTTTTTGAAAAGGCAGACTTTAAACAGGCATAAGTCATGCCTCGTTTGGCCGAAAGTCGTGAAACTTGCTTACACATGTGCCTTGACTCATGAGGAACACACGTATCGATTTGACCATTAAGCTCCGCCCTTAGATTTTCCGCAATTTTGAGCAGTTTGAAAAATACTTGTTTTTGCCAGTTCTGGCTTAACCGTGCATACGCTTTTTACGAAACGCGGCCATATGGTAGATGCTCATGAAAAACTACCAAGAAATAATTCTCACACTCATTCGTCAAAGGGTGGCGCTATAGCACTCAATTGAAAGTGCCAACTTTGAACAGGTACAACTCATGCCCTGTTTGACCTACAACCATGAAACTTCGATACACACATGCGTCTCTTCATGCCCGACAACTTTCGTGGTCTGACTTTTGACCTCTGACCTTTAGATCGCCCACCATTTTGAATTATATGAAAAACAGTCATTGGCTCCTAACTTCTGCATTTTTTCACTTATGGAAAATCCGTTGGAAATTTTTGTAGGCAGTGGTCCAAAGTTCATGTGTAAAATGTTTCGTGCAGATTGCTCAAAACTCCCAGGAGGAGATAGATTTTAACTATTACAGTTTTATGAAAATTATTCATCTGTGCCTAAAACATTCATGCAGACTCACATTTCTTTGAAACTTGGCAGAAATGTACAGGGTCATTCCAAATATCACTGAAACCAATCTCACTCCAATTGGCCAAAAGGGGGCGCTATAGCAATTTTTTGAAAAGGCAGACTTTAAACAGGCATAAGTCATGCCTCGTTTGGCCGAAAGTCGTGAAACTTGCTTACACATGTGCCTTGACTCATGAGGAACACACGTATCGATTTGACCATTAAGCTCCGCCCTTAGATTGTCCGCAATTTTGAGCTGTTTGAAAAACACTTAAACCCAGGATTTTTCAGCTATTTGTGTGAAACTGTATCATCTGTCTGATCTCCTTTTTCAAAGTTACTTGTCTGTTGGGCCAATGGCGTCTCCCTTAAATGAATGCCTCACAATCTCAAGGTCGCCAGTTCAAGCCTCACTTGATGCAGACTTAATTTAAGTTGAATTGCAAACAACATGACTGTATCAATGAATACATGTGCAAATGGTAAAAATAACCTGAAATGCTTATTTGAGAGTACGTTTTTTCAACGTATGACATACTTCATTCTGAAAATAGCTGATCTACAATCTCACAACTTTTCATGGTTTGTGAGCTTGTAGATCGGCTACTTTCACTAGTTTTGGTTCTGAGGAGATGTACAATTTCTTCATTGGTAAATGGTTTGTGAACGAGTGATCTTAGTGTTAGTGAAACAGGGGCTTGGTTCATGAAAGAAGGCAAGAGTTTATGATCTTCAACAGACAATATCAGCCCGGACAAAGCTATAGCACTATAGGTAGTGTTGCAGCCTATTAGTCTGAAGGTTGAGAGTTCGAATCCTGTTAATGGCAGTAGGTTGAGATGTCCAATCAAACCATTATGTTTCCATCTCTCTCTCTCATCAATCTATTGTTTCCATGTCACTCTCTCTCTCTTCAATCTATTCCGTTTCCATGTCTCTCTCTCTCTCTATTCACTGGCCCCGTATTATCGCTGCTTGCAGCTATATTTACGGGGCCAGAGCTCTGCTCTGGACACGTATTGTTATTCGCATTATTCTGTCACTTCTTCTTCTTCTTCTTCTTCTTCTTCTTCTTCTGCCACTTTTCGCAGTTCTGGCTGAACCGTGCAGTCGGTTTTTACGAAACTCGGCCATATGGTAGATGGTCATGAAAAACGATCAAAAAATAATTCTCACAATCTTTCGTCCAAAGGTGGCGCTATAGCACTCAATTGAAAATGCCAACTTTGACCAGGTACAACTCATGCCCTGTTTGACCTACAGCCATGAAACTTGGATACACATATGCGTCTCCTCATGCTGAACAACTTTCACACTCTGACTTTTGACCTCTGACCTTTAGATCTCCCACCATTTTGAATTATATGAAAAACAGTCATTGGCTCCTAACTTCTGCATTTTTTCACTTATGGAAAATCCGTTGGAAATTTTTGTAGAAAGTGGTCCAAAGTTCAAGTGTGAAACGTTTCGTGCAGATTGCTCAAAAATCCCAGGAGGAGATAGAGTTTAACTATTACAGTTTTATGAAAATTATTCATCTGTGCCTAAAACATACATGCAGACTCACATTTCTTTGAAACTTTGCAGAAATGTACAGGGTCATTCCAAATATCACTGAAACCAATCTTACTCCAATTGGCCAAAAGGGGGCGCTATAGCAATTTTTTGAAAAGGCAGACTTTAAACAGGCATAAGTCATGCCTCGTTTGGCCGAAAGTCGTGAAACTTGCTTACACATGTGCCTTGACTCATGAGGAACACACGTATCGATTTGACCATTAAGCTCCGCCCTTAGATTTTCCGCAATTTTGAGCAGTTTGAAAAATACTTGTTTTTGCCAGTTCTGGCTTAACCGTGCATACGCTTTTTACGAAACTCGGCCATATGGTAGATGCTCATGAAAAACTACCAAGAAATAATTCTCACACTCATTCGTCAAAGGGTGGCGCTATAGCACTCAATTGAAAGTGCCAACTTTGAACAGGTACAACTTATGCCCTGTTTGACCTACAACCATGAAACTTCGATACACACATGCGTCTCTTCATGCCCGACAACTTTCGTGGTCTGACTTTTGACCTCTGACCTTTAGATCGCCCACCATTTTGAATTATATGAAAAACAGTCATTGGCTCCTAACTTCTGCATTTTTTCACTTATGGAAAATCCGTTGGAAATTTTTGTAGGCAGTGGTCCAAAGTTCATGTGTAAAATGTTTCGTGCAGATTGCTCAAAAATCCCAGGAGGAGATAGATTTTAACTATTACAGTTTTATGAAAATTATTCATCTGTGCCTAAAACATACATGCAGACTCACATTTCTTTGAAACTTGGCAGAAATGTACAGGGTCATTCCAAATATCACTGAAACCAATCTCACTCCAATTGGCCAAAAGGGGGCGCTATAGCAATTTTTTGAAAAGGCAGACTTTAAACAGGCTTAAGTCATGCCTCGTTTGGCCGAAAGTCGTGAAACTTGCTTACATATGCGCCTTGACTCATGAGGAACACATCTATCGCTTTGACCAGTAAGCTCCGCCCTTAGATTGTCCGCAATTTTGAGCAGTTTGAAAAACACTTAAACCCAGGATTTTTCAGCTATTTGCGTGAAACTGTATCATCTGTGTGATCTCCTTTTTCACAGTTACTTATCTGTTGGGCCAATGGCGTCTCCCTTAAATGAAGGCCTCACAATCTCAGGGTCGCCAGTTCAAGCCTCACTTGATGCAGACTTAATTTAAGTTGAATTGCAAACAACATGACTGTATCATTGAATACATGTGCAACTGTTAAAGGTAATGATGAAATGCTTCTTGGAGAGAGTATGTTTTTGCAATGTATGACAAACTTCATTGTGAATATAACCGATCTACAATCTCAAAACTTTTCAGATAGCAACATGTTTCTGAGCTTGTAGATCGGCTGCTTTCACTGGTTCACTTTTATCTTCAACAGATGACCTCAGCCTGGACAAAGCTATAGCCCTATAGGTAGTGTCTCAGCCTGTGAATCCAAAGGTCGAGAGTTTGATTCCTGTCAATGGCAATAGGTTGAGATGTCAATGGGTGAGGTTTTTCACCTGGGATTGCCCCCCTGCGTCCTATATATGACCACCTCAGCTCGGTTGGGCTGAAAAGAATATTCGCCTGTTGGAATCATTTGCTTTGTCTCAATTTCTATCTATTCCCTTTCCATGTCTTATTGTGCTATTATTGCACTTTGCTTTTTGTCTGTCTGTCTGTGGGTGGGTCATTCCACTTTTCAATTGCATTGCACAAAACATAACTGCATCAAATAATGCATGTGCAATTGTTAAAGATAACATGAAATGCTAATTTGAGAGTATTTCATGTTAAAGATAACATGAAATGCTTATTCAAAAGTATTGTTGTCAAAACTCTCTCTCTCTTCAATCTATTCCGTTTCCATGTCTCTCTCTCTCTCTATTCACTGGCCCCGTATTATCGCTGCTTGCAGCTATATTTACGGGGCCAGAGCTCTGCTCTGGACACGTATTGTTATTCGCATTATTCTGTCACTTCTTCTTCTGCCACTTTTCGCAGTTCTGGCTGAACCGTGCAGTCGCTTTTTACGAAACTCGGCCATATGGTAGATGGTCATGAAAAACGATCAAGAAATAATTCTCACACTCATTCGTCAAAAGGTGGCGCTATAGCATTCAATTGAAAAATGGCAACTTTGAACAGGTACAACTCATGCCCTGTTTGACCTACAGCCATGAAACTTGGATACACATATGCGTCTCCTCACGCTGAACAACTTTCACACTCTGACTTTTGACCTCTGACCTTTAGATCTCCCACCATTTTGAATTATATGAAAAACAGTCATTGGCTCCTAACTTCTGCATTTTTTCACTTATGGAAAATCCGTTGGAAATTTTTGTAGAAAGTGGTCCAAAGTTCAAGTGTGAAACGTTTCGTGCAGATTGCTCAAAAATCCCAGGAGGAGATAGATTTTAACTATTACAGTTTTATGAAAATTATTCATCTGTGCCTAAAACATACATGCAGACTCACATTTCTTTGAAACTTTGCAGAAATGTAGAGGGTCATTCCAAATATCACTGAAACCAATCTTACTCCAATTGGCCAAAAGGGGGCGCTATAGCAATTTTTTGAAAAGGCAGACTTTAAACAGGCATAAGTCATGCCTCGTTTGGCCGAAAGTCGTGAAACTTGCTTACACATGTGCCTTGACTCATGAGGAACACACGTATCGATTTGACCATTAATCTCCGCCCTTAGACTTTCCGCAATTTTGAGCAGTTTGAAAAATACTTGTTTTTGCCAGTTCTGGCTTAACCGTGCATACGCTTTTTACGAAACTCGGCCATATGGTAGATGCTCATGAAAAACTACCAAGAAATAGTTCTCACACTCATTCGTCAAAGGGTGGCGCTATAGCACTCAATTGAAAGTGCCAACTTTGAACAGGTACAACTCATGCCCTGTTTGACCTACAACCATGAAACTTCGATACACACATGCGTCTCTTCATGCCCGACAACTTTCGTGGTCTGACTTTTGACCTCTGACCTTTAGATCGCCCACCATTTTGAATTATATGAAAAACAGTCATTGGCTCCTAACTTCTGCATTTTTTCACTTATGGAAAATCCGTTGGAAATTTTTGTAGGCAGTGGTCCAAAGTTCATGTGTAAAATGTTTCGTGCAGATTGCTCAAAAATCCCAGGAGGAGATAGATTTTAACTATTACAGTTTTATGAAAATTATTCATCTGTGCCTAAAACATACATGCAGACTCACATTTCTTTGAAACTTGGCAGAAATGTACAGGGTCATTCCAAATATCACTGAAACCAATCTCACTCCAATTGGCCAAAAGGGGGCGCTATAGCAATTTTTTGAAAAGGCAGACTTTAAACAGGCATAAGTCATGCCTCATTTGGCCGAAAGTCGTGAAACTTGCTTACACATGTGCCTTGACTCATGAGGAACACACGTATCGCTTTGACCAGTAAGCTCCGCCCTTAGATTGTCCGCAATTTTGAGCAGTTTGAAAAACACTTAAACCCAGGATTTCTCAGCTATTTGCGTGGAACTGTATCATCTGTGTCATCTCCTTTTTCACAGTTACTTGTCTGTTGGGCCAATGGCGTCTCCCTTAAATGAATGCCTCACAATCTCAAGGTCGCCAGTTCAAGCCTCACTTGATGCAGACTTCATTTAAGTTGAATTGCAAACAACATGACTGTATCAATGAATACATCTGCAAATGGTAAAGATAACCTGAAATGCTTATTTGAGAGTACGTTTTTTCAACGTATGACATACTTCATTCTGAAAATAGCTGATACAATCTCACAACTTTTCATGGTTTGGTACAATTTCTTCATTGGTAAATGGTTTGTGAACGAGTGATCTTAGTGTTAGTGAAACAGGGGCTTGGTTCATGAAATAAGGCAAGAGTTTATGATCTTCAACAGACAATATCAGCCTGGACAAAGCTATAGCACTATAGGTAGTGTTGCAGCCTATTAGTCTGAAGGTTGAGAGTTCGAATCCTGTTAATGGCAATAGGTTGAGATGTCCAATCAAACCATTATGTTTCCATCTCTCTCTCTCATCAATCTATTGTTTCCATGTCACTCTCTCTCTCTTCAATCTATTCCATTTCCATGTCTCTCTCTCTCTATTCACTGGCCCCGTATTATCGCTGCTTGCAGCTATATTTTTTTATTTAGTTTTAGTCTTTTGAATAAAATGACATTTAGTTTTAGTCATATTTTAGTCATCTAAAATGTTTTAGTTTTAGTCTAGTTTTAGTGGACTAAATATCATAAGATTATAGTCGACTAAATCAACTGTAGATTTAGTCGACAAAAAAATATTGTGGCGGTGCCTTGATGGTGTCGTAATGGCTGATTTTACACTTGATTGCATGCTGAAAATAGCCGATCTACAAGCTCACAACGCGTCGCGCTGCGACGCGTTGTGAGCTTGTAGATCGGCTATTTTCAGAGTGCAACACCCGAGCGCAACCAAACATATCTAGTTTTGGTCAGTGGAAAAAGGTAGTCAACCAACATTTTTCGTCATAGTTTTAGTCGAAGAAATCAACACTGCACTGTAGTGGCAGAAAACCTATGTAGAAGAGAAACCTATGCAGGGGGAGAGTCTATGTAACGTTAGAAGGCCTCTAGAGCAGGATATTGAGTAAAAGTACTCATGCACGGAGAGTAGCTGCTTCTGGGGAAGCAGCTACTCTGAGCAACATTCAGTGCTACAAGGGCAAGGGTCTCTGAAGTCCATTTCTGGGAGAAAAAAAACATGGAAGGGAGCCATAGAAAAGGTCCCATAAGAGGGTGATAGCAAGTATACAAAGTATACAAGAATGATATCAGACCGATGAACTCTTATTTTACTTAATTAATGCGATGACGTCATCCCCAAAAAAGTCACTCCATCCACTCCCATGTTATGAGATTTGGAAAAAAAAACACATCTAGCTCGGATTTCTTCTCGCAGGCTGCGTTTTTGGGTGAAAACGAGCCATATTCAACTGCCGATAGCAACATAACGGACGATCGCGGTTAAAATGTTTTTGTTCTGGTATAGAAGAGACCCTCCCCCTCCCCCCCAGACAGCTTTTGTTTACATCCGTGTCCACATCGTGGCTTCCGTGGGTCTCCGTGGATCGTCAAAATAAGGTAAAAACGCTGGCAGATGCGGATTAATTAATTAACTAATACCTGCCAGTGAATGTGTTAACCCATTGAGACCTGAAGCCGATTCTACATGTCTCCTAAATCTCAACAGTTTTCTGAAAAACCTATGTTTCTATATCAGTGGTGCACAATCTTTTTCATGTCAAGGACCCCCAAAATTATATGTATTTGGCCACGGACCCCCATCAAAATATCTTGTTCCAGGGACCCCCCAGAAGCAACGATTTGAGTTAAAAATGTTCGCTTTAAAAATATATATATTCAAAGATTTTCACACATTTTCACGATTTTTCAAAAATAGCAGATCTACAAGCTCGTAGCGCAGCACTCGGTGCCGCGCTACGAGCTTGTAGATCTGCTATTTTTGAATAGCTCAAAGTGTAAAATAATGCTTTTTAGCTCAAATTACTAAAAATTAGACAGTTCCAGGTCTCAATGGGTTAAATGCTCATGGAAGATGTTGTTATGTGCCTGATAGATTGAGAAAATGTCCAGACATGGATCAGTGAGTGAGTCAGTCAGTCCTGGGCCTCACCTCGTTGTGTGGCGCGGCTGCAGGGCCGTTGTTGTTGGGCTGGTTGTTGGGAGCAGCGGCAGGCTGTGGTTGGTTCTGCTGCTCCAGCCACTGGGGGGCGCCACCATGCACAATCTGCTCTCTGAGCCAGACCAGACTGATGAAGGCACACAGCGTGCAGGTCACCACGAAACAGCCCTGTAGGCAGTCTGCTAGCAGGTTCTCCCTGTGGTGGTGGTGGGGAGGGAGAGGGAGGGAGGGAGGGAGGGAGGGAGGGGGGAAAATATGAATTATGCTTCTAGCAGAAAAGACATGTCACCACAAGACTGTTTAGTTTTTTTTTAATAATAGAGGGATGGTGGAGGACGAGAATGATTAGCACGCCCAGGAACAACAAATCAGACATGGTAGGATGAGTGGGAAAGAGGGAGAGGTAGAAGGAGGGATGAGAGATGGGAGGGATGGACGGACAGAGAATGTCTCGGCGCAATGATTAAAGCTAAATTAAATCTCACGAGTCACGACTGAAATATTTGTTAGGCCAAGACAGTCCTAATCTGCGCTCTGTGAAACAGGGTGACAGCAGCACCCATACACACTAGCGCTGTGTTTCATGAACAATTAGCACAACATGTAAAATGATGATGTTTTGATAGCCATACAGCCAACCGGTTGAATAAATTACATATTTGCTTTTATGAAATGTCAGAGATCAGTTCGGGTTTCCTGGACGATTGAACGTTCAATCTATTGCCAGTTTGATCGTTTCAAATACTCTTTGATCTTAAAAGTACTAATAACTTAACCCTTTAAGACCTGGAACGCATCTGTGTCACTTTAGATTTCTTTGGCTATTCAAAAATAGCAGATATACAAGCTCATAGCGTGGCACCGAGTGCCGCACTATGAGCTTGTAGATCTGCTATTTTTGAAAAATCTTGAAAAGATATATGTTTTTATATATTTTTTTCCAAAAACTGTTAGGATTTAGATTCTTATTAAAGAATCGCCTCAGGTCTAAATAGGTTAAAATAAGCACACAACGCGTCGCAACGTGTTGTTAGCTTGTAGATAGATAGCCTATTTTACGTGCGTGACACACTTCCATAGAAGACATGCAGGCTTCTATGGCATCCAAATAACTGAAATCAGTCCATGTCAGTGCATAATAACACATGAAAAGGATAGCGTGAATTACAATATGGAGGGGGGAAAAAATGCGAACTTACGTTGAAAGCATGTCTAACGGCAGGGTAAGTAGAGAGCTCACAGAGCCTGTAAATAAACACTTGTAGATGCGACCTGGTGACAAAGGAACAGAAGTTGTTGTTAATGTTGTTTTCAATATCAATAGAGCACCAGTCTGCACCACATGTTGTCAGCCATGATGTGATGATGTGTTAGCACTTACATGCTGTGAGGGGCACCACCCCCAGCCAGGCGAACGCCACCAGTGTGTAGTGGAACCAGTATCTAATGGCCGTTCCCACACTGGTCACCAGCCCGGCGAAGATGTCCTGGACGGGCAGGCGAGACGGCATGTCTGGAGAGTAGACTGAAGGAAGAGGAGAGAGAGAGAGAGAGAGAAGGGCTGAGTTAAGCATTATTTATTCTTAAAGTTGCGTGCCGGAGTCATGCACTGAAAATAGCCGATCTACAAGCTCACAACACGTTGCAGCATGACACGTTGTGAGCGCATTTAACACAAACGCATTTTAAATCTGAGGCTTTTTTTGTATTTAATCTATTTAAATAGTTTTGAGAGAAATTGCTGCTATTTGTCCCAAAGTGACTGCAAAAGATTGCAATTTGTCTCAAAAAGCTTTGTACCCTGTACATATAACATGTATATAACGACACAATGTGACATAGCTTTGTTTACACAATGATGTACCCACTCCAACTGTATATACGTTCCCCATTTTAAACTGTTTTTATTATATTTTGACACTTGCTTTGGCAATGTAAATGTATGTTGTCTCATGCCAATAAAGCTCCTTTCAATTCAATTGTGAGCTTGTAGATCACCTATATTCCAGTACACGACAAAGAATAACGCAGGCGGAGTGATTGCACCTCAATCCTCAGTATTTCCTAGCAGCAACGTACTGAACGACTTTAGAGTTGAATGACAAAGAAAACAGAAAAGTAACACTTACTTGGTGTAAATGCAAATCGGTGTTTGCATAATTCACAGTATTCTTTTCGGCTGTGCTTAAGCCACTGAAGCAGGCTGTGAAAGAGAATACATAATGAGTTGTGTTGTCTGTGTCCTTTTGGCACATTTCCATGACTATAAAACTGTTGAGTCCCCCTCCCCAACTGTCTAACATCAGGCAGACAGCACTGTATGCATCACATCACACCACCAGGAAGGGACAAGGTTGTAGACATACAGACTACTGATGTAATCTGGAGGAAGTATGATGTCAGCCTAATTAACACATAATACAGATTTGCATCTGGCAAAAGCATGGTTCTGTTAGATTAGACGCACATTTGTGTATTTAACCAAATATCCTGTAACACAGTGGTTCAATTTTTTTCCATGTAAAGGACCCCCAAAATGATATGTATTTGGCTGCTGACCCCCATTTATTGTTTATTTTTTCTAAATTTTTATCCCATGATTTTGTAACCCCATTTTTTACACCCAGTGCCAATTGTCTATGTAATCCTGGGCACTGCCTTCCCTGTTCCCTCTACCTTCCCTCTGACCCCCATTTCAATATTTTGTTCCAGCGACCCCCAGAAGCACGAATTTGAGTTACAAATGTTCATATATATATATATATATATATATATATATATATATATATATATATATATTCAAAAGGTTTGCACAAATGTTCACGTTTAAAAAAAAATAGCAGATCTACAAGCTCACGGCTGAACATACCATTCCTGATGGATGAACTTGATGCTGCCGGTACAGACACAGGGATAGAACAGAGGCTTGTCATGGCTGCCTTCCGACCGACACACCCGGCAGATGTCTCCTGAGGGAATAACATGAATAATGGCATCAACATCTTCATCACTGCCATCCCAGCACATCATCATATACTACCACTTTCTGTTTTACTTAACATTGTTGTATTTTATTTGTCACTCTGCCCTTTTCACATTTTAGGAATCGGTGACCCTGAGTTAGGACACAGTCGTTCTCAACTTTTTCAGGCCGCGAGCCACCCAAAATAATCATATTTGAACTGGGGACCCCCCAAAATAATCATATTTGAACTGGGGACCCCCCAAAAGAATCATATTTGAACTGGGGACCCCCCCACCCTGACAAGCACTTGGAATTGTAGGAGTTGAGGCATTACATTTAGTTTGACTCTGTTCCACAGATAAGGCATTGTGATCTTGTAGATAGATGGGGGCTAATTTAAACATTTTTGCCTCTTTCTTATATTATTGCACAATGTGGCCAATGTTTGACCGTTTTGTATAGTATAGTTTGTTGATTACTTTTGTTGCAGTTAATGGTCTTTCATTCTCCCTGTGTGCGTTGCTGCTATGTGACACCTGAATGTCCCTCTGGGTATCAATAAAGAGTCTTAATATGATCACAGCTTATCTCATGTTAAATGACAGACACTTGACAACGTCATCTGAGTGATTCAGACTGTATACAGAGTGAGTGACAATGCATAGCAACTTAACACTATGTGAGCCTCCTGAAGGATGATCTAATCAGCCCAAAAAGAGAGCAAAGAATACCCTTCAAATCAAGATAACAACCCCCCACACAGACACATCAGTGTTGATCTATTCCTTTATAACTTTGTCAGTGTACAGATGGAACCTAATGGACCCTTAAAGGATCAGTTGTACACTGTCACTGACAGAGCCTTTTTACTGGATGCAACCACCATAAATGTGTGGTGTAGCTTGTTGTTCAGTATGTATGTATATATATATCACACTGAATGCATGGTCTGTGTGAAGTGTTGCCATTGAAACACAAGCTCAAAGTGACTCTTTTCTTCATTCTATGGTGTTCACAATTTACAATAAGCAGTGATGTAAAGTAACTTACTCACTTAAGTACGTTTTTCTTTACTGGAGTATTTCCAGCTCACAATGCGTCGACGCATTGTGAGCTTGTAGATCTGCTATTTTCAAAAGATTTCTATACAATATATACATTTTGAAAACGTGTGAAATGGGACATTATGCATAATGAGCACTTTCTATTTTGGTAGCCTACTTTAAGTACATTTTTATACCAATACTTTTGAACTTTTTTACTCAAGTAAATTTTGTATTTGAATTTCTCATTTTGAATACCACACTTGTACTTGTAACAGACTATTTCTGCAGTAGGGTATTGATACTTTTACTTCTAAGTTTTAAAAATGTGAGTACTTCTTCCATCACAGCAACTATCACACAGTGTTCACAAACACTGTTAACCAGGGGTCTTCAACAGGGGGTCCGGGAAACCTAGGGGGTCCTCAGAGTTAATATAGGGGGTCCGCCAAATCTTTGTGTGATATGCTTCTTCTTTTTTTACATTAACCACTTGAACCCTAGCATCCCTTTTCTGAGGAGAACTTTAGCCAAAAATAGCCGATCTACAAGCTCACAACGCCTCGCGCTGCGAGGCGTTGTGAGCTTGTAGATCGGCTATTTTTGGCAAAGAATTATAGATGTAGAAGGAAAAAAGAGCAGCAAAAGTTTCGCTGAAACACAATGTTATACAATATAGAGGGGGGTCCCTGCTTCATCTCTCTCTCAGCTAGGGGGTCCTTGGCCTGAAAACGTTGAAGACCCCTGTTAACGGATACAACATGCACTGAGTGAATACAAGCCAGGGCTGGTTGTCATTTACACAGAACATACCAGAAGAATACTAACTAACTAATCAATCAATCAATCAATCACACCAAGAAAGCCTTTATGTTTAAAGCTCCTTCAGATTGGAATAACCTACCGGCAAATATTCGTTCCATTTCATCTTTTTATCTGTTCAAAAATACGCTGTCTTCTTATTTTGAGAGTGCATGTACATGTCTATAATAACTAATTAATAACTATAACATTGTCATATAACCTCTATTAATCACTCTAAATATACTGAAATTCACGATATTGATCTGTCTGTGTTGACTTAATGTTCCATTTTTATGCTTTACATGTTCTGTTGTTTTATGTGTTTGTCCTGTCTGTCTGTCTGTCTGTCTGTCTGTCTGTCTGTCTGTCTGTCTTGTTCTGTTGTGTATCCTGTCATCTGTCTTGTTGTTTACTTGTTTTGTCATATCTGATATTGTTTGTTGAATTGGTTGTTGTACTTGCTTTCTGTTGTTTAATGTTTTGTTTCCCCCTCTGTTTTGTTTTTGTTTTGTTTTGTTTTCTTTGTTTTGTTTTTGGAAAATGTCTATAAAGTGTATCATGTACCTAGGATCCCCTCTAAAACTAGATGCTACATCTCAAGGGGCTATTCCTAATAAAGAATTTCAATATACACTTGTGACAATGATGTGTTATAACTTATAGGCAGGTTATAAGTAACAATAAGAACAGGGACAGGTTTATGTGGATGTCTTCACATCTCTAGCACATTGCAGAGGAGATAATAACAGAAGAAACACACACACACACACAGTGGTGTAAAGTAACTAAATACAATTTTCAGTACTTTCACTTCTACTCCACTACATCTCAGAGGCAAATACTGTACTTTTACTCCACTACAATTATTTGAAAACTTTAGTTACTAGTTTGTATATTTAGATTATTATTACTAAACATGCATTAACCAATGTATCACTACAAGTTCACAACACTTGTTGCTTGTAGATCTGCTATTTTCAAAACATTTGCATACATTGTGACCACTTGTGAAATGGGACATTCTGCACGACGAGTACTTTTACTTTTGGTACTTTTAAGTACATTTTGATGCCAATACTTTTATACTTTTACTCAAGCAAGTATTTAAATACGGGACTTCTACTTGTAAGCAGACAGAGTATATCTAGATTGCAGTATTGATACTTTTACTCAAGTAAAACATTGGAGTACTTCTTCCACCCCTGAGACACAACGACAACAATGGATTAAAGGAGTAGAACAGCTGTTAGCTCAGCTGGCTAACAGATCATAGCATAACACAGAGAATTAGCACCGTTAGCTGTCTGTCTCTCAGACAGGGAGACAGACAGTCTCCTCCCCTGTCTGTCGTAACGCAGGGTCCGTTAACATGTTAAACAGACAGTTATAGGGATATAATAACATGTTCATAACATATAATATTAAAGTATGTTTTAGTTTAGGCTAATATTATTAGCATGTGAGGCTAATCAAAGTGTTACCTTCATCAGCGGTGTCCATCTTGGCTGCTCTGTCCGTCCCTCAGCATAGAACACTGCTGTCTGTCTGTTAGCTCAGTGGCTAATGGTCTAGCTCTGGTCCAGGTCCCCACACACACACACACACACACACACTCACACGCACAGTAGCCTACTAGCCCCAAGTCCCCAGAACCCAGTGGAGTCATTGAAGCCAAATGGACATGCTGGCCATTTGAGGTATTGCAGGTGTGGCCAATGTATATGAACGAGCCCGTGGGGCTCATGTGCTTCACAGGAGCCCCAAATAGGCCGCGCCCATCACATTTTCCAATACGTTTCCAACCCGGAAGAAGGGGTGATTTCGGCCCGAGCGCTGGGTGAGTAACTCAATGCAAGTGGATGGGAGGCGATATCCGGTGGCGGTGCCCTCTCTATTATTTTTAACTCATTGGCTAGCCTCAGTCAGTACTAGCCTGGGATCAAGATCAATGCCATTTTCGGGTTTCAGATCCGGTCCTGAGCGGAAATAACTTTACGTCATCAGGTGGCCGGAACTAGAACTTGCACTGACCGGAACCACTGCTGGTGCCGTGCTGCACCTCCCAAATGATTCCCCTGGGTTTAAAATTGATTTAAATTGGTCATAATAATTGGTATAAATAATGGTTCTCAAACTTTTAAATTTCAAGGACCTCCCTTAACTCTGACAATATATAAAAATGGAACGTTTTTCTTTTTCTTTACGAATTCACCGCGGCTTTCCTCCTGTTCCTCCCCGATGGAAAGACTGGTGAGGCGAGGTTACTCTGGTCCAGGTCCACAGCGTTAGAAGGAGCCGTTATTCCACTGCGCCCCCTACAGGTCTTGTCAATAGAAAAAGTCCATCGACCAGATCTATATGGGGCGCAGTGGAGCAGTTAAAACAATTTTCGCTTTTCTGTCCAGAAAAGTGTATTTTAGACGTGAGATGGGGGGCTCAGAGTGTTCCCACTTAGTAGAGTAAGCTTTCAACATCTTAAACCCGTCTTTGTTTTGGGGAGTAGCAAAAGCGTATATATATATTATTTTTTACTAAAGACGAGAGGCTGCGCTACCGGGGGCGTTCAGGGCAGACAACGGCTGAACAGTAACATAGCGTTATGGAGAAGTCCTTCTATACTGTATTAAAGGGTATTATTAAGTACAAGGTCATACAAGGTTCCATAGTGTAGTGGTTATCACGTCTGCTTAACACGCAGAAGGTCCTGGGTTCGAGCCCCAGTGGAGCCATAATAACATTATGGCTAATAACATCACACGGCTCGGTTTAGATTCAGAACGAATACCAGCAGGCTTTCTTTCCTCCGCGGTGGAAAGTCTGGCGTTGCGAGAGGTCCACCGCGCCCCCTACAGGTCTTGTCAATATGAAAACTCCATTGACCAGATCTGTAGGGGGCGCGGTGGAGCAGCTGAAACACTTTTCCATCCGGTGACATATTTTATTTTCTGACCAAAAATTGTATTTTAGACGTGAGGTGGGGGGCTCAGAGTGTTCCCACTAAGGGAAGTAAGCATTTTGTTTTGTGAGTAGCGAAAGTGTATTTATTTTTATTTTTTTACTAAAGACGAGAGGCAGCGTTACCGGGGGTGTTCAGGGCAGACAACGGCTGACAATACATAGCGTTAAAAATAACTCCTTCTAACGGTATTAATAAGAACTAGCTCATTCCATATAACATAACAGGTTCCATAGTGTAGTGGTTATCACGTCTGCTTTACACGCAGAATGTCCTGGGTTCGAGCCCCAGTGGAGCCTGTTTTTTTTTATGGAGAAATCTCATTTTCAGTGTCTACATTCAGTACAACACAAACTAATGCAAAAATAAACCTACACGGCTGCTATGTGAAATGTAAAGACATGTCAAACTGCTGCTAAAACTCTTAGTTTTAGCAACTTTTCATGGTTTGTTTTGTGACATTATTATTAAAGCCCACAGATCTCTTCATCACACATGATATGGGTCATTCTGTAGTTTCACCACTAGATGGCATCAAAGTACGAAGACATAGTTCATCATCATCATCATCATCACCACCATACAGACACAGCCACACACAGTGTCACATTGTTATTACAACGTTAGCACAATGGGTTGATGACAGCGAGGTGACAATTTAAGGAATTTTAAGACCTTTTCAATAACTATAAAAAAAAAAGAAAACAATGCCATTACTGTATCAAAAGTAATCAACACAACTATACTATAAAAACTGGTCAAACATTGGCCAAATTGTCAAATAATATAAGAGGCAAAAGAAATTGGAAAATAACCGAACTACAAGCTCACAACGCCTCGCTTTTGATAAATATTGTAAAAATAGCAGATCTACAAGCTCACAACGCTTGTAGATCTGCTATTTTTACAATATTTATCTGCGGAACCGAGTCAAAGAAAATGTAACTCCTACATTCCTACAAGTGCTTATCAGGGTGGGGGGTCCCCAGTTCAAACATGATTATTTGGGGGGTCACAGCCTGAAAAGGTTGAGAACCCCTGTGTTAGCATACTGCAAAATCAGCTAGGAAAATTTTCTTCTCAAAGTATTGTACGGAAACAAAGGTATTTTGGCATAATATTTTTGGTGAGATCATTTATTTCTTCTAAATCTGTTACATTCATAACCCTTGCATTCAGCCTTATCATTGATTTGTTTTTTAGGCTGGTCTCATCCGATTTCTTCAGATGGTCAGGAATGGGCAAAATAGCCTATGTGATTTCTTCACATCTATAAACAATACACCAATGCACTGCAACTGCATATTTGATTTATTTCAGTTGTGTAGCTGTAGTCCAGTGATGATGGTCTCAATGTTTGCAATCTGGGAACCCATTCAAAATATGGGGGCACGACCCAGTGGTGTGTTCTAGGTTTTTTCGGAGGGCACAATATAATTATTCCCTCCCACACACACTCCTTTTTTCATTGTGATGATGACGTGCATACGCACATGCGTGTGCATGGTCGCCGAATGAAATTACCGCTCTATTGTTAAGTAGTTAATGTGTGAATTACTTCAAATTATCACCTCAAAACAATAGTCACACTTACTGTAAGCCTTGCCCTCATACGCCTCATTATCACATGAAAAAGGCTATTTGAACTGAAGTCTACATTCTTGCTGTCCCCAGCCCCTCCTCCTGCGTATCAGATACACTTTCTCGGGCGGTTTCTGGATGGCTACGCTTGGCTATGAACATTTTCTGCAGATCACACTACATATATAGCGTAACACGGTAGAACACACCGCTGGCACCACCTCCTGTTTTGTGTAGAAATAGGAACTGGCTTTTGCTCCTCCCCTTTCTTAGTCCACTTTCTCCCGGGTGCTTCTGTGTTTATTCCTACTAACAACAACACTACATGTAAAGGCAGTGGTGCTGACAGATTCAGCTGTTAGTGGAATCTGTTTTGTTTGTTATCATTATCTACACATCTGATTGTGATGATGTATGATCTGGTTCTGTTGTCGACGTCGTTCCGTTTTGTGATTTGAATGTTTTGGCGTCATACACCCAGACGGTGTCTATGCCCTCCCCGGCGGTCTGGTCTGGGACCCAGGTAGGGAAGGGGAAACGACAGGCCACCACCTTGGCTGTAGGCTGCAGCTCCCTGCCCAGCTTCAGCTCCAGCTCATCCATCTATGAACACGTTAACAGAGATAAGACAGGCCTTTACTGATCACAAGGGAATTCAGTTACTAAACACAGATAAAAGGCAACACAAATACACGTAATTCATACAATAACTGAATTTCAAGATTAAATCCATTAAGACCACACAAGCTCACATGAGCTTGTAGATCTGCTATTTTTATTTTTTATTGTGGAAAATGTGTGCAAATCTTTGAATATACTGTATGCATTTTAACATTTTGTCCCTGGAACAACTTATTTTGAGATGGGGGTCCGTGGCCCAAATACATATCATTTTGGGGGGTCGTGAACGCCCACCTCAAAATGTTTTGTTCCAGGGACAGCGCCCTCCCCCCCAGATGCAAAGATTTGAGTTACAAATGCACACATTTTCAAGATTTTTCAAAAAATTGTAGATCTACAAGCTCATGAGCTATTTTTGAATAGCCAAAGAAATCTAAAAATTACACAGACGTGTTCCCGGAATGATTGGGTTATGGATTTGAAGAAGCTCAGCCAGGTCCAAATGAGAGACTCACCATTTGAGGGACTCCAAATATGACAACGTTGGTGTACTGAGAAAAACTAACCTAGGAAGAAAACCACAAATATTATGAAGGAGACAGTGACAGGATGCTTGGTCAGTACTATTAATAATAATAATAATATTGAATTAATTTAAAATAACACACATTTCTCTCAGTGTGCTACCGAATACAACAATACAAATAACAATACAATACAAATAAGTAAGATATAAGAGCAGTTTAATTTGTTAATAGTGGGGTTTTTTTAAGGTATGTCTTAGACATCACTTAAAAAACATCAAGGCTGGGTCCCTTCTTAATTTCATTTGGAAAACTTAAAAGATTATTGTTGTCTGATTCTTCTCTGAGATGTCAGCACACTGCATGTCAGCACACTGTTCAAATTGTTCAGATTTTACAACATAGTATAGAGGGTTTAATTCGTGCTGAATTTGCAGCTCAACAAAGGCTAATTCATCCTAGTGTATGACGGAGGACAATTTAACGATAAATTAAAATCTCCACCATCCGATTATTGTGAGCGTTTTTTTTAAATCACGATAAACTATAATAACGATAATAATTGTGATTATTGTTATGTCATTATTGACATAGAAGCGGCCCTCCTCAAATCATCCTCTGTCTGTCACTGACCTTCCAGAGGTCAGAGATGTGGAAGGAGGTGGATGGACGCACTCCTTCTCTCCAGGCCTTGTAGCGTGAATACCACACCAGCCAGGGGTTCAGCTCAAAGCCAGACGCCTGGAAGCCGTGCTTGGCTGCTGCTATTACCTGTTGTCAATAGAATTATGACAAAAAGGAACTGGGTTACTGTAGCTGCTTCCTGGACCTCATTCCCTCCATTACCCTATGCAGCCAGTGAGCTAAATCAAGTGCAAGTGTATTTTCTTTATTATGTTTTGTTTTGTATGCGTTACATGTTTATGTTTTTCTGATCGTTGTTCATTTTTGTGTTTCTACCAGTTTTACGTTGGTAATTTGAGCCGTAAGAGTGCACAAATAAAACCACCAATAACCAGAACTACTGACTTGTTTTTGGACCACATGAAGGGAATGACAGTTACCACTGTGCTTTTTGAGCAAAGTACCTACAGTAATCATTATGTCAAATGTCAAGGCTTGAAAACTCATACTTTAGTGTAAATGTCTACAACACAGTGAAATCCTTTGTGCTAATTGATCCATTTGGTAACTGTCTGAGAGTGTACAAATGGGTCCATTTGGTTACATTTGTACACTCTCAGTCAAATTAAACACTTGTACAGTGTAGTTTCTATGCATTAACTCCTGTAATCTATTACCATAAGGGATACAGGATAGGTGGGCACTAGGGACATCTGGGTGTAAAATTGGCTATTTTGTCCAAAATTATATTTTAAAGAAAATATTAGAAAAATGGTCTTAACTCATTGAGTGCCAGAATTTTTTATTTTTTTTAAACGCTTGACAATTCTGGCACTCAATTTTACTACCTATGAGTACGTAAAAGAACAGAAACGAATAAACAAAAAATATTTAAAAATGATGTTGTCCCAGTGCCAGAGTTTTTTTCACAAAAAACAAAAAGTGCTTAGGAAGCGAGATACAGCCTTTTTCAGTTCTAAGTTAAACAAGGAGTGGATGGAGCTGCACATCTTCAGATGATGATATCTTGGGTTCTGAACATGTTTTTCAAAAAAAAAAAAAAAAACATTTTTCTTTTCATTTTTATGCTAATTTTTCAAAAACACGTCAAACACGTTGATGGCACGTTGAGCCATAGCGCTAAAAACACGTGAAACGCGTTAATGGCACTCAGTGAGTTAAGTAATGTAAAGTATACATGATTAGATCCTAATTGTCTAATGTTTAAGCATGTTCTCAAACTTTAGTTTTAACATTTTGGGGAAATAATCCAAGTTTGAGGAGGATTTGAGGAGATTTTGAGGAATTTTTACTTTACTGGAGTATTTCCCATTTTCTGTACTTTTAACATAAACATTACTATAGCAAAAAACAAAAACCTACTATCCTCCCGTCTCCACTGCCGATGTCCACCAGTGTCCCCGCTCTGCTCTGGAGGACCCTGAAGACGTTGTGGACCTGGGCGGTGGTGGCGGGGACGAACGGCAGACACACTCTCCTCAGGGCGGGGGCCACGAACGGCACGGTGACCGCATACAGGGCCACCAGAGAGCCCCCCACTAACCCTGTTACCACCAGACCCATTCTGTTCTTCTTCTTCATCCCACTGTCACTGGAGGAGGAAGAGGAGGCTGGTGGTGGATCTGTGTAGTGGTGGAAAAGTACAAAAATATGGGTATCAAAATGTACTTAAAGTACCAAAAGTATAAAGTACACATTATGCAGAATGTCCCATTTTTAAAATAATCAGACTGGCCAAAATATATATAGGGCTGAAGTGGTTAATGTATGTTTTGTAATAATAATCAAAATCTACAAAGTAACTATAATTAAAGTTTTCAAATAAATGTAGTGGAGTAAAAGTAGAACATTTGCCTCTGAGATGTACAGTGGAGCAGAAGTAAAAGCCCTGACAACTGGAAATACTACAGTAAAAGTACTCAAAATTGTACTTAAGTACAGTACTAGCCTTAGATCAAGACTATCGTAGATGTATTTTATCGATTTTTGACATGTTTATCTGTACGACAGTGTTCGCTACCACTCCCCCAGTTTGCACTGCAATGTCACGAGTAAAGGCAAGCTATATTACTCCAAACATCATCATCATTATCATCATTATAACCTTTATTTCAACTCGGAGTACAGTTGAGGGCAAGCCCTCATTTTCAATGTAGCCGAGATACAACATAATCAGCATAATCAACAGGAATACATTTACATACATCAATTAATTAATAATCAGAGAATAGAAATACTCAGTATTTCAAAGAAAGAACAGGAACATTAGATAAAACAGTTACAGTCTGGTACAAAGGTGCTGGAAACCATTGCTCTATATTGACCCAATGAGGGCAGTAGTCTGATTTTTTCTTCTTTTCTGAAACATGTATAAATGCAAAATATAAGGTGCTTACCCGCTAGCCTCAAATGTTAACTAGGTGTACGGCGTGTTAGTGTAATGTATTAGTCCATATTTTTCAATAAATAAAGTGTTTTAATCCCGTCTGTGGCCGATTCTGTCAGAAGTTCCCAATGAGTGGTAGTGACGGTGAAAGTCGGAATTACACTCAATGTAAACAGGAAGTAAACGAGGAGGGGAAATGGCGTTCGGCCACAGACGGCATTTAAAACACTTCTTTATTCAAAAATATGCACTAATACATTTCACAAACACGCCGGACACCTAGTTAACATTTGGGGCAAGCGGGTAAACACCTTATATTGTGCATTTGTACAGAAATACGGGCTTTACTGGTGACATTCCAGGGAAAACTGTGTGAGGGGGGGGGTGGAGCTAAGACTCGTAGAGATAAACATAAATATCAAAATCGACTAAATACGATCTACGTCTTGATCTAAGGCTACTTTAACACCACTGGAACTCACTGTCAGCGGAGCTGCTGCTGGAGGATGAAGACGGATCTGAGTCCAGAAACACTTGTTCTTCTTTTTGTGACATTTTGTAGCGTCAGTATCATTTACAAACGTTTAATGTCATTCATTCAACTGTTACTGTCTGTCTACCACAGTCATTACGTCCCCCTTCGTTGGTCACCGTCAAGTTCTCTCAGCATAGACCGGATCCTGATGTTTATAATACCGATTCTACAAATAAGTATCGTTTGAAAAGTATCTTAAATTAATTATAAACAAAAGAGAGGGTATCGAGCTCTACACGGTTCAAGATCACTGTAGGACAGCATTGGTACGTCGCTGTTATTAGTCCGTGTGGGATACTGTGACTGTTGGCAACATGGTTCCTATCAACAGTGGTGGAAAAAGTACTCACATTTATTTACTGAAGTAAAAGTATCAATACTAAAATGTAGAGATACTCTGTTACAAGTAGAAGTAGAAGTAGAAGTATTACAATCTTTTGAAAATAGATAATAAATAGATAATAAATATCTACAAGCTCACAATGCAGCGATGCGACGCATTGTGAGCTTGTAGATCAGCTTTTTTTTTTCCAAATGGCCGAAATGTAGTGGATGAATGTGGTGGTCATTGTTTTGTAATAATAATCAAACCTAGTACCTAAGATTAAATAATTTTATTGGAGTAAAAGTACAATATTTGTCTCTGAGATAGTGTAGAAGTAAAAGTATAGAAAATTGTAAATACTCCAGAAAGTAAAAGTAGGCCTACCTCAAAATTGTACTTAAGTATAGTAGGCTACTTGAGTACGTATGTACTTTCCACCACATCAACCAGACTGCTCCTCCTTTTTTACTGATGATGGCGATGTTTAAAATAACATAGCCTTGGATCAAGACAATCATACATGTATTTTATCAAATACGTCTATGATAGTCTTCTTGATTTAAGGCTAGCATTACATACACATCAAAGTAAAGTGTAACAAAGAGGCCAGAGAAGGAAAATAATAATATGTATTGAAATAAACAAATTCACAACTATACATAGGCCTATTCAAGAACACATCAAATATACCAGGCAAAAGAAAGGGTCAGATTCAGGTCAAATCAAACAAATAAAGCAGCACATACAGTACATGAACATAAACACAACAATATGAATAAGCAAAAAAACATCCACCCAGAAAATAGAAAATATACATTTCATTCCATGATACCACATGAGGTGCATATGAATCCAATATGTTTCCCTAATTTGTTATTCAGCAAACACATACGTTGAGGGATATTTGGTTTGGGTTCACCATCTGTTCCTAAAGTGGTAACACATGCTTTGCTCCCAGTTTTAATCCAGCATCACTAACTATCAACTGTTCATATTAGGGGGACATTGCTGTGTATTTATAAAATAACCAAAACACACACACACACACACACATTTTTTTTTTATCTTCGCTGAAAATAGACAATCTACATGCTCACTTCACATCTTATAGATCTGCTATTCTTTGCAGAATGTTAGCCCCAGAATATGGATCAAGTGGTTCTCTTTTCATTGATTTGTTTAAATCCCGTTGTAGCAGCGTCTCACTTAGCGTCTGCGTTAGAAATGGTCGGACGTCACATCCGTCCCTGATGATGACAGGCCCGGGTGATGATGGCTGGAGGCGGGACCATCGTCCAGCATCAAGTCGTCGTCATCATCATCGTCCTCCTCGTCCTCCTCCTCCGGCTCACAGCCATTCACCCCGTCCTGGGAGTAGCTGTGCTTCATCACCAGGATGCTCCTGGGCCCGGCCGGCGTGGTGTGCTGGGACGCCAGGGCCGCCGGAGGCCCCCCGTCCGCCTGAATGACGGTTTCCCTCACACTGAGGTTGCTGCGGCTCCCGTGCATGCTCCCGCGCACGCTGCCGTGCATGCTCCCGCCGTGCATGCTCCCGCCGTGCATGCCCTCGTGCTGGGAGCCACAGTGGTGGTCGCGGATGCACTTTGAGGACGAGCGGCGGAGCTTTTGGAACTTCTCGAAGTCCGAGGCCATGGTGGCGTCGGCGGCGAGGTCACCGGACGGTCGGCCTAGCGCACAGAGCTCGTAGTGTGGAGGATCATCAAAGTCTGGATGGAGAGGGCCGGCGTCAAAGGCATCTCTGTGGATGGAAACGGAAAGTGCACGCACACGCACACACACACACACACACTTGAGTTTGAGTGTGTGAATTCAAACTAAAATCAAACAAAACAATTATAATTGGGAGACGCGTCAAAAGACCAAGACCTGCAGTACAAAAGACTACTTTAAATCTTTGAATTTGAAAGGACACTACATGTAGTCTGGCAGGTTTAGACTACAACTGATAAATGTACTTGTCATTACTGCTGACCATTTTCTAAAACATACAGTGGTTTGTTAATGTTCAAGGAAGCCAATCATTTCAGCACTTGCTGAGATTCGCCACTTGCTTGAGATAGGTAATCCAACACTGTGAACTTTATTTCACGGTGCACCTTAATTATTTTGTCAAATTTACTTTACTATTGTAATTTATAATAACTTATAATAATTTAATGGTAATGCGGTACGGTACGGTATAGTATGGTATGGTATTGTATTGTCTATTATAGTACAGTTTAGGCATTTAGCAGGTATTTCTTCTATTATACTACCTCTGTATGATGTATTTCTTATAGTATTACATACCTCTGTATGATGTATTTCTTATAGTATTACATACCTCTGTATGATGTATTTCTTGCGCGGCTGTTTGATCTGGATGATGCAAGCGATAATCAGCATGATGACGGTCAGCCCACACGACACGCCGATGAAGGTGAGGTCTGTGTGGTCCAGGGAGTCCAGGACACTAGGCTTACTCTTCACTGGTTATTATAGGAGGGAGAGAGAACAACATGATGGTGAGGTCGGTGTGGTCCATGGTGTCCAGGATGCTGGACTTACTCTTCACTGGGTGTTATAGGAGGGAAAGAGAGCAACAATGTCTAGAGCTTTGTTCCAAAATATGAGACTTACAAAATATTACAATAATACAACAAAGTGTGAAAATTATTTGCAATAAAATAGTATCCCGGTTATTTCCCAGAAAGTAGATTTGTCAGAACTTTCAACTTGACATTTAGTTGCACATGCACATGATAAGTTATACATTATATATATGTATTCTACATACTGTACTATACATACTGTAATACTACAGGCTAGTTAATGCTCTTTTATGTCTGTTTTGAAGGAGGGTACTAATTTGCTGATGTTGAGTGTCACAATATATTACATTTGCAGTTGTTCTCATCCCAGGGATAGACACAGTTCTGGATGCCATTACACACCAGAGTGGTGTTGATGCACATGTTACTGTGACAGAAGAACGTGTCAGAATCACATGGAGCTGAAAGACACAAGTGACATTGCAGTGAGTACTTGTTCCACCACTGTTTAATGATTACATATAGGTTATATAGTGCAGGGGTCTTCAACGTTTTCAGGCCAAGGACCCCCTAGCTGAGAGAGAGATGAAGCAGGGACCCCCTCTATATTGTATACAATTCAGATAAACCTTTGCTGCTCTTTTTTTCCCTCTACACACCTATAACTCTTTGCCAAAAATAGCCGATCTACAAGCTCACAACGCCTCGCAGCGCGAGGCGTTGTGAGCTTGTATATCGGCTATTTTTGGCTAAAGTTCTCCTCAGAAAAGGGATGCTAGGGTTAAGTGGTTAATTAATGTAAAAAAAAATCATATCACACAAAGATTTGGTGGACCCCCTGTTATAACTCTGAGGACCCCCCTAGGGGTCCCGGACCCCCTGTTGAAGACCCCTGTTATAGTGTGTATAATCTTTGCCCCGGTTTGCCCCAGCAGGGCTCTATGGATACAGCATGTCACATGTTTAGTCTGTCTGTTCATCCAAAACTTTACTTAACCCATTAAGACCTGAAGCCGATTCTACAAATGTCTTCTAAATCCCAACAGTATTCTGAAAAACGTATGTTTCTATATCTAGTGGTGCTCAAACGTTTTCATGTCAAGGACCCCCAAAATGATATGTATTTGGCCGACCCCCCATCTCAAAATATTTGGTTCCAGGGAACCCCCAGAAGCAAAGATTTGAGTTAAAAAGGTTTGCTTTAAAACAATATATATTCAAAGATTTGCACACATGTTCACGATTTGTCAAAAATAGCAGATCTACAAGCTCGTAGTGCGGCACTCGGTGCCGCGCTACGAGCTTGTAGATCTGCTATTTTTGAATAGCTAAAGTGTAAAATAATGTTTTTTTTAGCTCAAATCAAAAAGTGACACAGATGCGTTCCAGGATGGGTTAATAAGATATCTCAAAAAACTACTGGCCATATGGAATCAGGAATTTGCTGCTATAGCGGAGGGTTTGTTAATGATTTGCAGCCTCACGTGACTGGAAGGTGGTGAAGAGGATCTTGGCTCGGCTCCTCCTGCTCCCCTCGTCGGCCCAGAGACGCACCACGGCCACGGACGTGTCCAGCATCACGTCGTTGGCCACCGTGGAGCAGAACTTGTTCCTCAGGTGTTCCACCGAGCTGCTGCCGTCGTAGATGGCCACGAAGTTCCTCTTGCAGTCGTTGGAGTTGTGCATCTCGTACTCCAGGAAACGCAGGTAGACCTGCAGGGGGGGCGGAGTTTAAAATGAATGCGGTTAAGCATTTAGTGTACACTAGTAATCAGTGGTGGAAAAAGTACGCAAATGTTTTACTTAAGTAAAAGTATCAATACTGCAATGTAGAAGTACTCCGTTACAAGTGAAAGTCCGGAATTGAAAATGTACTTGAGTAAAAGTACAAAAGTATTGGTATCAAAATGTACTTAAAGTACCAAAAGTAAAAGTACTAAAATGTTTGAAAATAGGCGAAAATAGGCGATCACAAGCTTGTGAGCTTGTAGATCTGCTATTTTCAAATAGCCTAGGTATAAAATAGGGCTGAAGTGGTTAATGTATGTCTTATAATGTAATAATGTGTATCTGCAAAGTAACTAGTAACTCAAGTTTTCAAATAATTGTAGTGCAGTAAAAGTACAATATTTGCCTCCGAGATGTAGTGGAGTAGAAGTAAAAGTATAGACAATTGGAGAAATACCCCAGTAAAGTGAAAGTACCTCATAATTGTACATAAGTACAGTACTTAGTAAATGTTCTTAGTTACTTTACACCACTCCTAGTGATGAAGTTGAACTAATGTCTGCTATGACTCATATTTATACATACATTTTAGCCTCAACCTTCTTTAGCAAACTGTAGTCGTGTATCATTTACGCACAGTCTAAATATGCAGCAGGAAATGCAGCATCAGCACCACCACCACCAGTGAACATAAGGTAAACCATGTAACATAGCATACATACCCTGGCTTTAGGAGGAGCCCTGATGTACCATCTACAGTCCACAGCATCCTTCTGCAGCGCGGGGTTAACTTGGCCGATCTGGACGGAATCTATGATGCCCTCTGGACCACTCAGCTCAAAGTCACACACTGTTTGAAGTCATGTAGACCAGTTATTATCACCTTTTCTTATTTCAAAGACCCCCCATTTATATATATATATATATATATATATATAATGTTCGTCGACTACCTATTTTCACTGACGAAAACAAAATAAAAACGTAATAAAAATTACTAAAACTAAGACTATAAGAATATATTGACATTTTCGTCAGCAAATAAAAACTAGACTAAAATGTTAGTGAGGGACTAGAGGAGAAGAGATCCAGTAGAACTAAAAGACAAGTCATTTTATGTTTGGTTGCGCTCGGGTGTTGCGCTCTGAAAATAGTAGATCTACAAGCTCACAACGTGGTGTATATATATATGAAAAGGGAACGGGTACATTTGGTTCCATTTGTTCACTCTCTGAGTGAAATACCTGTAAGGGACCATTTGGTGTGAATAATTTAGCTGGGGACCCACTGGAAGGACCCTTGGACCCCATTTTGAGAACCAGCATGTCACTATTCAGGGAATAAACCTCACATAAAACCTTTTATCTCCAGCAGGAATGGAGATTTGGCAATTGGACAAAGGTCTATGTCAATAAAATGCACCTGGGGTGCAAAAGATGTCTCTTGTTCTACTGTATGTCCTGAGATACTGTACGACAGTATTGTCATTCATTTGGACCTTGATTGTGACCAGTGTTGATTTTTATTTAGTCTTCGTCATGGTCTTATGAATAAAATTCCATTTAGTTTTAGTCTAGTTTTAATCGACTAAATATCATAAGATTATAGTCGACTAAATGTACAGTTGATTTAGCCGACTAAAATGTGTTTTGGTGGTGCCTTGATGGGGTCGATGGCTGATTTTACACTTGGTTGCATGATGAAAATAGCCGATCAACAAGCTCACAACGCGTCGCGCTGTGACGCGTTGTGAGCTTGTAGATCTACTATTTTCAGAGCGCCCGAACGCAACCACACATAAAATGACTTGTTTTTTAGTTCTACTGGATCTCTTCTCCTCTAGTCCCTCACTAACATTTTAGTCTAGTTTTTATTTGTTTGACGAAATTGTCAATATATTCTTATAGTCTTAGTTTTAGTAATGTTTTTATTTAGTTTTCGTCAGTGAAAAAAGGTAGTCGATGAACATTTGTCGTCATAGTTTTAGTCGACGAAATCAACACTGATTTTGACATGGAGACATGACTGTATTATGCAATTCTGACCTTGACCACATGATTGTGACATTGACTTTTTGACCCAAAAGTGACTTATCTCTTTGGGGAAGCATTGCACTATGTTTAGCCAAAAACATTGATCAGGAAGCAGAACTGAACATATGAAACTGACTTTCATATTTTGGATAATGTCCTAGTTGTGTAGTATGAATATAATAACTGATAACATAATTAATAGGTAATATTTTGCACATTTTGTCAAGATATCTCATGTTGTTGTATACTTACGGGGCAGAGGTGGGACTTCTCCAAGATGTTTGAAGTCAGGGTCTAACAATATAGAGGACATCAGAGTTAATAAACACAATAACTCAGTATATTCTATTCTCTGAATATAGCTGACAAGGCGTCGCTATGTGACGCACTGTGAGCTTATAGATCTGTTATTTTTACTGAGTGTCCTCCTGGTTTCTTTTTTGCCAAATGTTGGCTATTTGCCTGACATGCCCAGAATAGAGATGCTATAGGGTTCATTTGGTGAAAATTAAGTGTTTTGGGTAGACCGTAAATGGCTTGTGGATCTTTCTCTGGTGGGGCCCCTCATGATAGGCAATTATGCTATGAGGCTAACGATATTACAAAACATAATACAACAGCAACATCTGGCTATGGGTTGCATAAAGACTTGTGCAACTCCATTCACAGTTCCTGTTTAAACCACCAGATGAAGCAAAAACGTGAAGTGTGTAGACAGAGAGGATGTTAAGTTATGTGTGCCCTATATTATAAACCTTTGTGCTGATGAATCTGGTATAGCTATAGGTGGATTATTGCTCCAGCTTAGTCCAGAACAGATTAGGGTCCACCATGTACTGGAGAACCCAGCCTTGAAAATATCATCTTTTTTTTCTTCCACACAGATGCTATAGCTCCTGGCTTGATATTGTGTGAGAGAAAGAACAGTTATGTTTGCACTGCCCCATACCACGCCAGTCAATTTATCTTAAATCAAAATATTGTATATTTTCTTTTTCCGCTCACTTTTGTATGCTTTGGTTTGGAGAATTGGAGACAAACAGAATGTTTTTGAGGGTAAAAATGAGAGGATCTTTATTAATCCTCTCATTTTTCTTACCTCATCTGCTTTCACTTGTAACAGATTATTCAAATTGTAATCTCTCAAGAACAGATTCCGACCTGCGGTGGAATCTGTCGGAGCGGTTCGTCCTAACCAGTGCGCATTGGCTAAAAGTGGGCGTGCCTTCAGATCAGGAAGTGGGCCGCGCTTTACCCAATCAAATGTAGTGGGCGGGATTCACGTGTCCATCCACCATGATCCACCCTCCCCCCCTCGAAACTAGCCGAAACTAATTTAACAATAGCGTCCTCGGAGCGGACAAAACCACGGAAAGATATTCACATTTTAAATTACTCTTTCATCATAGAAACAAGTGGGCTTATAACCAAAACCATCCATGTTCTCTGGGAGAAGTGGTGTTAGTGTTCCGTGTAGAAATATTGTTAGTGGGAATGAAAACATGGTCGCACCAACCGGAAGTGATGCGCTATAGGCAGACATGAAACCGGTGTTTCCCTGCGCTCTAGTCTAACATTATACTCCTGCCAGACTCCACAGAATATCAGAAAAGCAGAGGTCGCTGTTTTTCATTTTCTGTGGGGTCTGGCTACGCGAGACTATTCAAATTGTAAACGGTGTACATCTATGTGTGTGCGTGTGTGTGTGTGTGTGTGTGTGTGTGTGTGTGTGTGTGTGTGTGTGTGTGTGTGTGTGCGCGTAATACACAGAGGCTTCAGAATCTTTGCATTGTGTGTATGTGACAAAGGAGAAATGTGGAAAAGGAAAAGAGAAGGTTTAAGATGGATCCTGTAAATCTTCTCTTAATCTCATTCATCCTGAAACAAATGCTCCATGTACTTAAAGATTAATGCAAGACCACTGTTACAGTGTACATTATTAAGAGAGAGAGAGAGAGAGAGAGAGAGAGAGAGAGAGAGAGAGAGAGAGAGAGAGAGAGAGAAGATGAATTAATTCTCTATCCTCCCAATCATGAGGAGTATAATTAGTCAGAAGATTCGAATTTGGCACGATGGACGGATTACATTTGAATGTAAACAGACAGAACACTGCTTGTCTTGATCTGTAAATAACAGCATCTTGAATAACATTTTAGAGAGAGTAGAAGTCATTTTAGGAGGCCTGGCTTCCAAGGGAAGGTACATACAAAGGATGATGATAGAGAAAATGCAACTGCATTACTTTTCCACCGGGACACGCTGCAGGAGGCAGCACATGATGCAGGAGGCAGCAGGACGTTGCGTCATTTAAAACGAGCGCTTCCAAACTCTGACACAAATTATCACCTGCACGTAATTTATTGACAGAAAGTATCTCATCATAACATGTCTACGATTTTTTTGAAAAAATAAATTGCAGATAGAAAGAGGATAATTCAAGCTTTCCGTACAGCTGCCATGTTGGTGAGTTTAACGTCGTTTAATACAATCAGATAGGACTTCACTTTTCTGTTTGGATGTATGGGCTGTCAAGGCCAGAAAGTAAAACCTTTTCTCCACTCAGTAGGCGTTCCAGCATAACTTCCGGGTACGATGATGTCACACGCATAGCCTCTATAGACAAGCGTCTACACGGTCACTGCTCACCTTGTGTGAAGTTGTACCGGGCAGAGAAGCCGGTGGCCTCCAGCTCGCTGTCGGCCACAAACTTGATGTAGAGATACCGTCCGGTGGAGCGCACGTACAGAGGACTCTCCCGGCCGCAGTAGCGGCCGATGATGGTGGAGAACACGAAGGGCCCGTCACGCACCTCGATGTGGTCAAACTGACAGTCCCAGGACGCCTCGATGGAGTAGTTCTCATCAAAGAACAAGTCGATGCACTGTCTGGGGGAGGCTGGGGAGAGGAGGAGGGGGGGGGGGGAGGAGGAGGATTGGAGAAGAAGAATAAGAGTTACAAGAGGCTTTTTTACCAATTGAAAAAAAATAATAATCAACACTATTTTCACCAACTAAAAAATATGTATAATCTCAGGGCCCTATCTTCCACCAGGCACAAGACAGTGCTAAAAGTAAACCTAGCCGAGCCCTGAGGCCCACAGGGCAGGAGCCTACTTCCTGTTTCCTTAGTGTGAGGCAGCTTGATGCACAAGTACACCCTTAGTATGCTAGTATGTCGCAGGGACTTACCCAATCCAACCCTTGATGCTGAGTGCAAAGCAGGGAGGCATTGGGTACCATTTTTAGAGTCTTTGGTATGACCTGACCGGGGATTGAACCCCAACCTCCCAGTCTCAGGGCGGATACTCTAACCACACAGCCACTGAGATGGTTACAAGACAATGCACAATTATCATCGCTATTTTTCAGACACAGTTATAATTTCCATGCCCAGAGTCTGTGTTGTATAAATAAATACAAAATGATACTGTGCCAATTTAGCACCTGGTGGTTGGTCTTTAAAATGACGTGTTGTCTGGTGCAAAACTATGCCATTGATCAGTGGTTTTCGTCCCTTTTCATATCAAGGCCCATTATTTATTCAGCATTTGAGCCACGGAACCACCGTTTGATGAGATTTAGACTCTCAGAACCAAAGACTTATAATATTTTGTTGTCCTTGGATACGATTTTGTCCACAATTCCATCCATGCTGTATTGATGTTGGTACCATAGGAGAGACAACAGGCAAACGTTGGTCGAAATAACAATTCTTGAAATGAAGATGTTTAACAATAATTGAACTCTTGAGAATGTAAAATGAAACCAAATGGACCCGTGAGGGTCCATTTGGTTTCATTTTACATTCTCAAGAGTTAAAGATCCATAAGGGTCCATTTGGTTTCTAACTCTCCATCATTTAGCCCGGGACCACCTGGAACCCCCCCATGGACCACTGGTGGTCCCTGGATCACTGGTTGAGAACCACTGCCATAGATCATCCAATTAGGGCCCTCAGTGTTAATTCAAGTCTGGGAGAGTGTAACAATTTACCCAAATGGCATTTTTACAGTACTCGGAATTCAACAAACACAGGATTTGACTGTGATATTATCATTCACCACCAAACATGGATGAATTCGCCTCACCTTCTATGATGTAGACACACTCCCTGTCTGCCGGGTATTTCTCGGGGTAGTTGGGCGAGGTGAAGGAGCCTCCATCTGCCTCTTTCACCCAGGTCTCACCACACTCTCCCGCCGGTGTCACTCCTGAGTTATTCTTCACTGAAAACACACAGGACACACACAATGAAGACAGGTCACACACAATTGCATAAAAAAAAACTTTTCTAATTAGTTCTTCTGTGACATGATCCCCATGTAGGGGATTCTAGGGAGCAATAGATTCAAGGTACAAGGTTCATTTTATTTGTCATTTACATGCTTGCAGATGAAACGAACAGTGTTGCCAGATTCTGTGAGAGAAACAAGCAACCCGGTCTAGGTAAACCAGCCCAAAAGAAGCGACTATGGGCCACAATGAGCACTTTAACATATACATCAGCTATTTTCAAATAAAATCTTGCGGGGAAATCATAATAAGCAGATCTGGCAACCCTGGAAATGAAATAGAACAATGGATGGGTTTGTAAAAGGGATGTGGCACGCTCAACTCAAAGGTCTTCACAATAGACAATGATACGGGATGTAAAACTTTGCACAGGAGATTCTCATTACTGAAACATATGTGGGTGGGTGTTTTTCATCTGTATTTTAATGACGTCAAATGCATGCGTGTAAACCTGCGTAGCCATTTGGGTACTCGGAAGAATTTCCTGTGAAACGCCGTGGTGTCGTGTCACGTGTAGTGACCAAAACACAGCTGGGTGTGAGAGGTGTGATGTCTGCTTTGAGGACATGCTTATGCATGTCACGCCAAAATGTGTGAACTTGCTTGGTTCCGTTGATAAGCTTTTTAACTGGTTATTGTAATGATTTTATAATGATCGATCGGGGACACATTGAGTCTCAAACAATCGTCCAAGTCAACATGTTCTAATTTATTGAAAGACAAGCAGTCACATATATACATTGACAGAATTAGTGTTGGACATCGGCAGGGCCCCTTTGCCACATCCTGGGGCGCTATAGCCTCCCCGATTTACAGGAAGTCTTGTAGATGTATTCTGTAGATAACTGTCACTTCTGCAAACATGTTAACAGTTCTAGGCTAGCGTTTTACCAAGAAACGTTAGGGTGACAAAGGGGACAGGAAATAAGAAGCACTGCACCTCAGCACTTCCATCCAGGACAGGTTGAACCCCTAACATAAAGAAAGCCAATTACTTTTTCATTTTGTCAGTGATGTGAAACTGCATACGAGGAGTTAGGTAAAGAAAAGTGAAGTAAAGGAAAGAGCATTATATAATATTTTTTTTTTAGTTAGTTTATTTCATCTCGGTCATTCAGAAAAACATATACATTACAGCATAGAATACAAGACATTGTTCATAGACCGAAAAGGTGAGGGCTGAAGCCGAAGCTTATTATGCCCACCCTACTAATAATGTAAACAAATTATAAGTTTGGTAAAGAAACGAAAATCAAAATAACTGAAGCATTGCAGAGTGTTACATTTCTCACAGAGAAATACTAAACAAAATGAAACAAACTGGGGAAAATACAGATAAACGTGTTTGTAAACAGCTTTGACTTTGTGTCTATTTCTTTAGAAGACACTCTTTTTCTTTTAGTTTGCATTGACGTGCCCGTCAAAACACACGCACGCGCACACACACACACACACACACACACACACACACACACACACTCTCGCACACCCACACACGCGCACGCACGCACACGCACACACACACACACACACACACACACACACACACACACACACACACACACGCACATACACACTTTCACATTTAAATGTTTACTATATATGAAGTGGTTACTTCACATACAGTGTGAACATACAATCTTTGTTGCATTTGTGTGGTTTCACATCTTAATGTAGTATAGAGAACATAATGATGTATATTCACAACAGTTATTCTGTAAAAAAAAAAATCATAGGGCTTATCCATCATTATCATCCATATTTTCAACTAAGTTTGTACAACTTTAACATTAGGGCTCCTGGCCTCCCAAAAGTGTGTGCATGACTCTGGCTTCTATTGGAGTCTCGGGATAGGCAATGTGCACCATAGGCACAACAATATACTTTTAGCAGCTTATATAATACAAAAATAAATGGTCAACATTTTGCCCAAAGAAATTAAAAAGCCCATAAAGGAGTCTGCTGTGACTTGTGGTTAGCCTAGCTGTGAGGCCATGTTAAAGAGGCACCAGTGCATTGCTATGTTGTCTCAATAAGCAGGTTTTGAAATCAATAATAATATCCAGTAGGCTTTTCTTATGAACACAGCACTTAAAAAAAAAACTAACACAAATACCATTTGTGGTTTATAAAAAAGAATATGCCTTGGTGATGTTGAAGTGCTGTGTGTAAGACATGTTTTTTTTTTGCAATTCACATACTGTACCTTGAGCTTTCTTTTTAGTAGTTGTGGTAGTGGACAACCCAGGTATGATGAGACATACAACTATAGCTGTGAGAATAGAGAAGATATACATTTTTATTAGACTGAAGCTGTACAGTAGTGTCACTTGTATACTTATGATTTAGCAGGTAGTTGATGACTGTTGTTTCAATGCAGTGGTGGAAAGTAACTAAGTACATTTACTCAAGTATTGTACAGTACTTAAGTACGCTTTTCAGGATGTTTTACTTTACTGGAGTATTTCCAATTTTCAGTACTTTTACTTCTACTACACTACATCTCAGAGACAAATATTGTACTTTTACTCCACTACAATTATTTGAACACTTTAGTTACTTTGTAGATTTTGATTATTATTACAAAACACACATTAACCACTTCAGCCATATATACATTTCGGCCATTTGAATTGAAAATAGCCGATCTACAAGCTCACAATGCGTCATGAGCTTGTAGATCTGCTATTTTCAAAAGATTAGTAAGCATTCTATACATTTGACATTGTGAAATGGGACATTCTGCATAATGAGTACTTTCAACTTCTGGTACTTTAAGTACATTTTTATACCAATACTTTTGTACTTTTACTCAAGTAAATTTAGAATTCCGGACTTTTGCTTGTAAACAGAGTATTTCTACATTGCAGTATTGATACTTTTACTTAAGTAAAACACGTGAGTACTTTTTCCACCACTGTTTCACTGTAAAATGTGATCCTCTACAAACAGACTTTGGGTTATACACTCACCAAAGAGCAGAAGACGTGTGTGGGCCATCTCTGTACCCAGAGCATACATTCACTCTAATATTGCCATTCAATTCTTGCAGAATACTCACAACGTTGATCAAGTCAGCGTTCTTTGATCAGAGTCTTGCCTACACTGTGTTATACAGTATGACAGTGATAAAATACAAGCTTCATAAAATGGGTAAAATAAATCCAGGTCCATATGTCTCATAAATCCACTATGATGAAGATGTGACGGGTCCGCACAGAGAGGTTCATCATGTTACCCTCTGTCCATCCACAGCTCAATGGATTAGAAAGAGAAAACACACAAATCTTCCCTATAAAGCTCCACCTATAGTCTAGATAATCCTATAAAATATCCCTGTTTGTGTTCCTTTCAGAATTAAACCAAGGGATCATCTGAAATATCAATTAGGGCCTTGTATGAATCCAATTAAAACCCTAGCCTAATATTATATCCACTAAATCATCATTATTCTTATTATTATCATGATCATCATCATCACTATTATTATTAATAAAGAAACAAGTATGTGGGTACGGGCCTGCATTAGTCTATAAATGCAGGAACATCTGTGTGTGTGTGTGTGTGTGTGTGTGTGTGTGTGTGTGTGTGTGTGTGTGTGTGTGTGTGTGTGTGTGTGTGTGTGTGTGTGTGTGTGTGTGTGTGTGTGTGTGTGTGTGTGTGTGTGTGTGTCTCACGCACACGCACACACACACACACACGCACACACACACATTTGAATTCTTTATTTATGTCCACATAAATACAAGGTCTAAAGGACACAAATACTAGTAGTGCAGTTTGACACTGTGGGTTACTACGGCATACCTGCCGACAAAGGCAATCACAGTTACAGACGTAGGGCCAAACAGTCAGTATACGGCTTAAGGGTACAAATAGCAGCGCCGTCTCCAAATAGCGCGACTGCCAATGATAGCTGACACTGAGCAATATTTTGCTAGCTGTTTGGCTTTTCTCTTTGAGAGACCAGCCATCTGAAGGCCTCTAACAACGAGCTTATGAACATGGCCCAGGCTGCCAAATATGAAAACTAAAAGTTTACAGTTGTAGCCCAGTTGCGACATGGTCTGTTCTAGCAGTTGATACTTCAACACTTTAGTTATAAAGGCTTCTTCTAGGCTGTGGTCAAACGTACAGCCAACCTCTAGAATGAGAACCTCTCTGTTATTCTCATCAACAACAACAATATCGGGGGTGTTTGCTGCTATATCAGAGAACATTGAGACATCACTACACAGATTGAACATACTCGGCTTCACAGTGGAGTGCTTATACAGCATTGGAGCAGGTGACCTGAATGTGGAAATGACACACACACACACACACACACACACACACACACACACACACACACACACACACACAAGTTGTTAGAGGGCTTCAAAAGCTTAAGATGGCCCAAATAGGAGGCAAAAAGGCTGGCAAAGTATTGTGCTATCTCTGTAATATATGGAGGAGACACTGTTACTTATACCCATAGAGTACTGAGTGACATGCCTATTGTATCATGAAAACATACGCCATGATTTTGTGAATGTAACCCTACTGCAATATTTGTGTCCCTGTATGTATCCTCCTGTATGTGAACATAAATAAATCGTTAAAATGTCTGTCTGTCTGTCTGTCTGTCTGTCTGTCTGTCTGTCTGTCAGATGTCGCGATACCACTAATCTAATATATCCTACTCTGTCAACTCACGTCGAGCAAGTGGTAACGGGAGGGCTTTGGAATTGCCACTCGGCTGTGGTGGAAGGCAAAGCTGCTTTCATCTCAGCCTACGCATCCTTGCTCTCCCTCAACTTCCTTGCTCTGACTGAGACCTGGATCCCACCAGAAAACACTGCTACGCCCGCGGCTCTGTCAGATGTGTACTCTTTCTCTCACACTCCCAGAGCCGTGCGGATAGGTGGTGGTGCTGGTCTACTAATTTCCAGAAAATGGAAATACTCTCCTGTCTCACTGTCACAATTCTCTCCTACCTCCTTCGAATTTCATGTGGTCACTGTCTCTCATCCAGTCAAGCTCACCATTGCAGTTGTTTATCGCCCACCGGGCCCTGCTGGTGGCTTCCTGGAAGAGCTGGACACTCTAGTCTCTCACTTCCCTGTCGATGGCTCTGGATTCATCCTTTCGTTTCTCGTCGCCTTCGACCTAGTTCTCTCCCCATCTCCCCCTACCCACGAGGCTGGCAACCAACTGGACCTGATCTTCACCAGATGCTGCTCTACAGCTAACCTGTCCGTCACTCCTCTTTCCAGTGAAAAGGTTAGAAAAGGTAAGAAATTATCTGATCACTACTTCATGTCTTACTCTCTCTCTCTCTCCTCTCCCCCCTCACAGCCCCTCCCTACCCACATGATTTCCTCACGTCGCAACCTTCGCACACTATCCTCCACTGATCTCTCCTCCTCTGTTCTCTCTGCTCTCCCTGCCCCTGAATCCTTTGCTCTTCTATCCCCTGACACCGCCACTGATCTTCTTTTCTCTACCCTATCCTCTTCTCTAGACCATCTCTGTCCCCTCACCACCAGGCCTGCACGCCAAACTCCACCTGCCCCCTGGTTGTCGGACTCAGTGCGTACTGAGAGACGGAGCCTGAGAGCGGCTGAGCGCAAATGGAGAAATGGCAACCTCCCGGAGGACCTTCTTACCTTCCAAACTCTCCTTTCTACCTTTTCCTCCTCTCTATCAGCTGCTAAAGCTGCTTTCTTCTGCACTAAAATTCAGGCTTCTGCTTCCAACCCTAAAAAACTATTTGAAACTTTCTCCTCTCTCCTGCAACCACCTCCCCCTCCTCCCTCCTCCTCCCTCCTCCCTGACGACTTCGCCAACTTCTTTGACAAGAAGGTGAACGATATCCGATCCTCCTTCACTCCTCCCCCGGCTGATGCCCTGCGCACTACCCACACCTGTCTGCCTTCCACCCCTCCCTCCCTATCTTCATCTACTCCTCCTCCCTCTCTATCCCACTTCTCTCCCCTCTCCTCTAAAGAGGTCCTTCTCCTTGTTACCTCTAGTCGCCCCACCTCATGCTCCCTGGACCCGGTCCCATCCCCTCTGCTGCAGTCCTCTGCACCTGAACTCCTTCCCTTCTTAACCCACCTTATTAACACCTCTCTGACGTCTGGCTACTTTCCCTCTGCTTTCAAGACTGCCAGAGTCACCCCCCTCCTGAAGAAACCGACACTTGACCCCTCTGAGATCAAGAACTACAGACCGGTTTCCCTTCTATCCTTCCTATCTAAAACTCTCGAACGTGCTGTCTTTAAACAACTGTCTTCCTACCTCCACCAGAACAACCTCCTGGACTCCAACCAGTCGGGGTTCAAAGTGGGTCACTCGACAGAGACTGCCCTCCTGGCAGTGACGGAGTCGCTCCATGCCGCTAGAGCGAACTCTCTCTCCTCCGTCCTGATACTCCTGGACCTGTCTGCAGCGTTCGACACAGTGAACCACCAGATCCTCCTCTCCACCCTCGAGGGGATGGGTGTCTCAGGCTCTGCACTCTCCCTGTTTGCATCCTACCTGACGGGTCGCTCCTACCAGGTGATGCTGAGAGGGTCTGTGTCAGAACCACACAGGCTCACTACTGGGGTTCCCCAAGGCTCGGTTCTGGGTCCTCTTCTTTTCTCTCTCTACACTACATCTCTTGGTGCTGTCATCCACTCCCATGGCTTTTCCTACCACTGCTATGCCGATGACACCCAGCTGATCCTCTCATTCCCCCCCTCTGACACACAAGTGGAGGCACGCATTGCTGCTTGTCTGGCTGACATCTCGGAGTGGATGTCGACGAACCACCTGAAGCTCAACCTGGACAAGACCGAGCTGATGTTCATCCCGGGGAAGGGCTGTCCTCACCGAGACATGGCCATCACCATTGAGAATGCTGTGGTGACGTCAACTCGGACTGCGAAGAATCTGGGTGTGACCCTGGACGATCAACTGTCGTTCTCGGCTAACATCGCATCAGTGACACGGTCCTGCAGATTCCTCCTCTACAACATCAGGAGGATTCGCCCCTTCCTCACGGAGAAAACAGCCCAGGTGCTCATCCAGGCTCTTGTCATCTCCCGCCTGGACTACTGCAACTCCCTCTTTGCTGGTGCTCCGGCATCAGCCATCAGACCTCTGGAGCTTGTTCAGAAAGCTGCGGCTCGTCTGGTGTTCAACCGCCCCAAGTTCTCCCACACAACTATCCTTCTCCGTTCTCTGCACTGGCTCCCCGTAGCAGCTCGCATTCAGTTTAAAACCCTGGTGCTAGCCTATAGAGCAGTGAAAGGAACAGCTCCTTCTTACCTCCGGGTTTTGGTCAATGCCCACACCCCTGCCCGACCACTCCGGTCTGCCACCTCGGGGCGACTGACTCCCTCGCCACTCAACGGTCCTTCTGGTCGATCGACACGGTCACGACTTTTTTCTGTTCTGGCCCCACAGTGGTGGAATGAACTTCCCACTGATGTCAGGACAGCAGAGTCACTGCCCATCTTTCGCCGCAGGCTGAAAACCCACCTCTTCAGGAAACACTATCCTTCCTCTTTGCCTGGCCTACTTGTTGTTAACTAGTTGTACGAACTCTTGTTTTATTTTTGTATTGTTTTATTGGATCTTGTTTAGTCGATACACTTATTTGTTTTAGCTCGTGCTCATTTGATTTTGCCATTTTTGTCTCATCTGTTTAAGAAAGTAGGTAGCTGATATATTGCACTTTTACCTTAGCGCTAGGTATACTCTTGGTTGCTTGTTTTTGCAGGAAAGGTACTTAAAACTTCTGGTGATTAGTAGTTTTCGTTCCCTACCTATGTTGAATACACTTATTGTAAGTCGCTTTGGATAAAAGCGTCTGCTAAATGACTGTAATGTAATGTAATGTAATGTCTGCCTGCCTGCCTGCCTGCGTGCCTGCGTGTACCATTTAGGCTAAAAGGAATAACAAAAAAAGTCCTGCATGGGGTCTTGTTTCCATTGAGGTCCTATGGAATCAATTCCTCAACAGAGCATAGAATATGAACACATTAATACATACATGGACTGGCCCCTATACTGTCTGCTGTCAGTTTGCCAACACTGAGTGTTGTGAGGACTGCAGTTTTCTCCAGTTGGGCCGAGCTTAGAAATCTGCATACAAGTTTCACTTCTCTGCAGTTCAAAGTGAAAAAACAGGATGTGATCACAGAGAGGAAGCTCTGTGTGTGCAATGTGCACAGTGGTGTAAAGTAACTAGGTACATTTACTCAAGTACTGTACTTAAGTACAATTTTGAGGTATTTTTTACTTTACTGGAGATCTACAAGCTCACAATGCGGCGCACTCACAATGCGGCGCAATGCGGCGCATTGTGAGCTTGTTGATCGGCTATTTTCAAAAGATTTTTATAATGAGTACTTTCTACTTTTGGTACTTTAAGTACATTTTGGTACCAATACTTTTTACTTTTACTCCAGTACATGGTACTCCTAACCACAAACGTACACTTGCAAAAAAGCCCGCTCTCTGTATGAACATCTGTATGAACTGAAACAGATCAAGAGTTCTCATCTTTCAACTCGAATCAGAACACATTTTATTGTAAAATCACTCCATTAGAAGAGTAAAAGTATTCTTTTTTTTTTTTTTTTTTACAGCTACAGGAAGAGAAAATTAGAAAGGGGAAATACATTAAAATAGGACAGCACGTTTGTTTTCTCCCTTTTTACGCACACATTTCTACAGAGAGCATGTCAGTGTTTCACGTGGGACTCTTCATCTTCATGGTTTCAGGTAAAATAAACCTACAAATTATATTAACATGTTTGGTTTACACCATGGTTGATGCGTCTAAACTTCAGCTATAATACACATCACTGGTCTTGGACTTTTGCTTTTCCTCATAGACCTAAAAGTGACCTTTTGTGGACTATGTGGTTGAACTTGACACATTGATACTCTATGCTATATTGCTATATTGCAGTGGTGGAAAAAGTACTGACATGTTTTACTTAAGTAAAAGTATCAATACCACAATGCAGAAGTACTCTGTTACAAGTAAAAGGCCTGTGTTCAAAATGTTACTTGAGTAAAAGTACAAAAGTATTGGCATCAAAATATACTTAAAGTACCAAAAGTAAAAGTACTAAAATGTTTGAAAATAGCAGATCTACAAGCTCACAACGTGTCGTGGTTGTGAGATTGTAGACCTATGTATAAAATAGGGAAAAAAAGGCCTAAAGTGGTTAATGTGTGTTTTATAATAGGCCTATAATAATTTACATCTGCAAAGTTACTAGTACCTAAAGTTTTCAAATAATTGTAGTGGAGTAAAAGTACAATATTTTCCTCTGAGATGTAGTCGAGTAGAAGTAAAAGTATGAAAATGGGAAATACTCCAGTAAAGTAAAAAATCCTCAAAAGTGTACTTAAATACAGTACTTGAGTAAATGTACTTAGTTACTTTACACCACTGCTATATTGCAAATATGTAGATACCTTTTTTGTTTTTGATTCCTTAATTTTTTCTCTCCTTTTTCCCCATTTTGTCTTACACTTTATAGTATATTTAGTGTATAATGCTGATAACGTTTTGTGATTTCCAGCGGTGCCCAGTGATGTGAAGCAAGAGCATGTTCTCAAGGGAAAGAATCTCCTTCTACTCATCCAGAAACCTGACCTGGTACAAGACCGTGAAGAACTTCAGTGGAAATTCAACGCCAAGAACATTGTAAAATACACTTTCAGAGACAAAAAGAAAACAAACTATACAAATTACCAAGAAAGGGTTAATTTTTCAGAAGAAAATTATTCTTTGTTGTTGAAGAATCTACAAAAAAGTGACAGTGGACTTTACCAAGCAATAGTAGAAATAGGATCTGAAGACGTACCTGTTGCACAGTACAATGTGACAGTTGAAGGTAGGTTTCTTTTAATTAATCCAAAACATGAAAGTTTATGCTTAAGCAACAAAATGGCCTCTGCTTTGACACAGTCAAATTGTATAATGGTTATGAAAAGATTTCCAAATACAAGTACACTTAAAATGTCTATTTTAGAAGCTTTTTGACAAATGTAAGGTAATAACTAAACCTATTCTATGTGCTATATAAATCACATTCTTAACTCATTCAGTCCCCAGCTTATTTATGGCAGTTTGGCTCTGAGTGCCACAGCCAAAATTCAATGTAAAGAAAGTGCTTAGGAGCCGAGATACAGCCTTTTTCAGTAAGAAGTTAAACAAAGAGTGAATGGAGCAGAATATTTTCAAATCATCATATCTTGGGTTCTGAACACTTTTTTCAAAGACGTCCAGTGGCACTCAGGGCTTATTAAAACGGACGTCTTAGACGTCCAGTGGCACTGAATGAGTTAACATTAGTGATCGAGAAAATCATTCAGCATGTGGGTAAGAACAGATTTGGATGTTAAGACGGTTTGGTGCATCTGGGGTTAGCGTCTCGCGTTTTCCTCTTAACAAAAAGATAAGAGAAAATAGAGAGAATGAAGAGAAATGTAAAAGAAAGTTTCTAAATAAATAAAATAAAAAGTTGCTGCACGAGTTCCTTTTCCCCATTTGGAGAACCACCTGTCAGCTGGTTAGGACACATAGAGGCCAAATACCTCAAAATAAAATGGAAATATAAAATGCCAGTGTTGTTGTGGTGGGTAAGTGGGTTAGTCCATTAGCCACTGTGGTACCACTGTTGTGTCAGTGTGTGTACGGCATAGACTGGAAATACATTAAAATGCAATAAACATCAGTGCTGTGTGAACCCATTAATTGCTGATAAACATTCAATCCCTCAAGAAGACCATTCCAGGTCAAAACGTTGGTTATCATTAACCCATTCAGACCGGTAACGCATCTGTGTCATTTTTAGAATTCTTTGACTATTCAAAAATTGCAGATATGAGCTTGTAGATCTGCTATTTATTTTTATTTTTTTAATTTGCGCAAATCTTTGAATAAATATATCATTATTTTTAAAGCAAACGTTTGTAACTCAAATCTTTGCTTCTAAGGGGTTCTACAAATGTCTTCTAAATCATAACATATATTTGAAGGAATATATGTTGCTATAATCAGTGGTTCTCAAACTTTTCTCATGTCAAGGGCCCCCAAAATGATATGCATTTGGCCGCCGACCCCCATCTCAAAATATTATGTTCCAGGGACCCCCAGAATTCAACACGTTCACAAACCCACATTAGATATACCAGTCCGCGTAAGAGCAGTGAACAAGGAAAGACTGCTTTCATGTATTATGCTCCACACAAATGGAACAAACTTCAGGATTCTCTGAAACTGGTGCGATTGGTCTCAATAGAGACATTTAGGGTGCTTCTCGATGACACACTACATAGTGATTGCACCTGCTTCATGTAACTCTATGTTTTTTTTGCATCTGTGACGTTGTAATATGATTCAAATATTTGTTGTTGTTTTTCATTGTGTATGTATTGTATTTTATATGCTGTCATCAGGGCGTAACCCTCTCAACGGGCTTCCCTGAATAAATAAAGGAAAAAGAAGAAAGAAAAGAAAGAAGCAAAGATTTGAGTTAAAAATGTTTGTTTTTAAATATATATATATATATATATATATTCAAAGATTTGCAAATATTTCAAGATTTTACAAAAATAGCAGATCTACAAGCTTATAGAGCAGCACTCTGTGCCGTTCTATGAGCTTGTAGATCTGCTATTTTTAATAGCCAAAGTATAAAATAATGGTTAAAGTGGTTACACAGATGCGTTCTCGGTTTTAATGGGTTAAATTGTTCTGCATGTGGCTGTGTGCAATGTGCAGCCTTTTCTTCACTTTTAGACTGCTGATAAACATTAACATATACTGCCCTCAGAACAGAGGTCGCACAAACCCTAGTACAAAATAGTAGCCTACATCTACATGTACAAGCTCACGAGGCGTCGCAATGCGAGCTTGTAGATCAGCTCTTTTTAGCTAAGAGCTTTGGTGTAGAGGAAAGACTGGAGGAGGCCAAGTTCAAAGAAGTATACAGGGTTTAAATTAAAATGTTAAATAAAGACCTTGATGTTTGTTTCAGATGCAGTGACCCCAGCAGACCAGGCAGGGGCCCAAGTGTCCTCCAGCCCCGGTTCCTGTTACCTGACTGTGTGGAGTTTATTGATGGGGAATGTTATTGTATTTTTATTTCCTTTCTAATTTTTGAACAAAAATCCTGCACACTGCTCTTGCTCAGCAGCATCAGTTTTTATTCAAAGGGATCAAGACATCTGTCAATTTGAATAAAGGCTTATGCTGCTGAGCAAGAGCAGTGTGAGGGATTTTTGTTCATGAAATACTTTTTTCATGATTGCTGGATTTGCCACTGTCCATCGCCCCTGGATCTGAACAAAGTGGATGAGCAAATATTTCCTTTGCATAGATTTCTAATTTGTGAAAATGAATTATATACTGTCTTACCTTTACTCTGTATCGCAAAATACCTGTAATAAATATTTGGATCCTCCTTTCAAATACATGTCTAAATGGGATTCTGTCACAATGGATTTTATCCATTATTATTATGTTTTTCCTGGTTTAGTTGTAAAACAATGGTATTGTGTATAGGCTATATTGGACCTGAAAGGCTAGTTTGAAAAGTCCTTGGACCAAAAGTATATTTGGTTCTAAATAAATAATGAGACAAACACACAAACACTCTTGCACTCTTTAAAGAAAGAAGCAGCCTGTAAATCATGTGTGATTCTAAGGGTGGCTTTATGTTGGATTATTTTAAAGAGCCATGTCTCGAATGGAAGAAGAGGGGGGGGCACCAAGATACATTTTGCTGTGAGCAGTCCAAGCAAATTCTGTCATTAAGGTCTATCTATCCCTTACAACCATAAGTAGGACCTATTGGTTTAAGGATTGGTTATAATCAGTGGTGTAAAGTAACTAAGTACATACAGTATAATCAAGTACTGTACTTAAGTACAATTTTGGGGTATTTTCACTTTACTGGAGTATTTCCAATTTTCTGTACTTTTACTTCCACACTCCACTACATCTCAGAGGCAAATATTGTACTTTTACTCCACTACAATTATGTGAAAACTTTAGTTACTAGTCACTTTGTAGATTTGGATTATTATTACAAGGCACCACTTCAGCCATATATACATTTCGGCCATTTGAAAATAGCCGATCTACAAGCACACAATTAGTCGCGATGCAACGCATTGTGAGCTTGTAGATCAGCTATTTTCAAAAGATATATTTTTTGGGAAAACTTGTGAAATGGGACATTCTGAATAACGAGTACTTTTACTTTTGGTACTTTAAATACATTTTGATGCCAATACTTTTGTACTTTTACTCAAGTATTTTTTTTATTCTGGACTTTTACTTGTAATATTTCTACATTGCAGTATTGATACTTTTATTTAAGTACAGCATTTGAGTACTTTTTCCACCAATGCTTTTGCAAAAAATAGTTCAAATACAAAGACAATTTGCAACAACCGGAAGTTGTTGTGGTTCAAACAGGACAAAGCACTGTGGGCTACCAATTCATGCACTTGAAGAGAACGTGCATAGTACTTATGAGCAGAGAAAGTGCATAGTACTTCCTTTCTACATGCAGTCTTCCACACAGAGCAGCTTTAGCGTTGAGAATGTCTGCATTTAAGGTCGTGGGACTCCTCATCTGCATAGCAGCTTCAGGTATGATGAACTCCTACCTATATATTTATTTATATTCAGAATATATATTTGGTTGTTAACATTGTTGTTGAAAAATACTATAGCTGAAGTGTAGACATAACCATGAAGCCAGTGGTGGAAAAAGTACTCCCATTTTTTGCTTAAGTAAAAGTATCATTACTGCAATATAAAAAGTACTCTGTTACAAGAAAAAGTCCGCAATTCAAAATGTACTTGAGTAAAAGTACAAAAGTATTGGTATCAAAATGTACTCAAAGTACCAAAAGTAAAAGTACTCATTATGCAGAATGTCCCATTTCAAGTTTTCAAATGTATAAACATCTTTTGAAAAGAGCAGATCTACAAGCTCACAATGCGTCACATTGTGAGCTTGTAGATAAGACTCAAGTAAAGTACAAATACCTCAAAATCGTACTTAAGTACAGTACTTGAGTACACGTACTTAGTTACTTTGCACCACTGCTTCTATGTATATATTTATATTCAGAATATATATTTGGTTGTTAACGTTGTATAGTTGAAGTGTAGACATAACCATGAAGCCTAATTGAAACATGGCTTTACCGTATTAATTTTTCCTAAGCTGAAATTCTAATAGTTGGGAGATTGGCAATTGGTTTATTTATATATTTTTTAATTGTTTATTATATCATTATAAACACTTTCTGTATTATTTTGATGTTGTGTTGATTGAATATTTGATTAGACAAAAATGCAAAACAGCACAAGTACAGTTAAACACTAGTCTTGGTCTAAAAGGATAACACCAGTCTTGTTTCCATTGGGGTCCTATGTATTAAAAAATGACTCATGTGTCATAAAAAAATAATAATGTGTAATAATTAATTTCCAGGGGTGTCCAGTGATGTGAAGCAAGAGCACGTTCTGAAGGGACAGGATGTACATCTACACATCCAGAGACCTGAGCTGATACAACACCCTGAAAAGCTTGAGTGGAAATTCAACACCAAGAAAATAGTAAAATACACTTTCAGTGATGAAAAAAACCCTCCAAAAATATATCAAAACTACCAAGGAGGAAGAGTTCATTTTTCTATTGAAAATTATTCTTTGCTATTGGAGAATCTACAGCAACAAGACAGTGGACTTTACCAAGCAACAGTGTCTAAAGACGAAGATATCACTGTTTCACAGTACAATGTGATCGTCCAAGGTAGGTTCATGTTTCTAATGTTCCTTAATGTTGTGAAGAAAACCATGCCAACTACAGCTATATCTTCTGGTTTTGTCCTGTCTTGAAAAAGTGCTGGGACAATATTAGTACGGAAATGACACAGGTTCTGAAAATTAAAGTAAACATCAGCCACAAATACATCCTGTTGGGTAAAATACCAAAGAGAATAGACAGAACTGAAGACAAGTACCTTATTAAAATATTAAGATTAATGGCCCTCAAACTTAAAACAAAAAACTGGTTTCAGAAACGAAGCCCTAGTGTAGAGAAATGGACGGAGCTAATGGAACAAATAAAAGTAATGGAGCAGTTAACATATAAAATCAGTCAATCTTAGTAAGAGTAGTACTCTGTGGTGTAAATGGGAGAGATACATGGAAAGTGTGGGCGTGGATGGGAGATGACGATTCAGCACCTCAGCTTAACTAAAAGCACAGTATAGAATGTTATTGGAAATAAATAAGGAAGAGTCAACAACCAAATGGGGGGAGCACTTGAACATGTGAACACGTGCCTCTGTATCTTGCTTTTCCTGTCTTTTTCTTTTTTCCCCTTTTTACTGATGTATATTTTGTGTCAATGTTTTTGTCTTATTCTTTTGTCTTATTCATTTATTGTCCCTGTTTTGTTTTTGTCCCGATGTGGTATTTAGTTTTGTCTCTGCAGTTGACATGACTGCATCACTGTGGTGTCCACAGGACAAAATGTTGTTAAATATAAACGTATTTTCTTTCTTTCAGATGCAGTGTCTCCAGTACATCTGGCCGTGGTCCCAGTGTCGTCCAGCTCTGGTTCCTGTAACCTGACAGTGACCTGCAGCAGCCATGACTCTTCTGTCACAAATACCTTTACATGTGACAACAACCATCACTGCTCTCAGCACGGAGGAGGAGAGAGTTCAGAGGTCACAACCTCCACCGGTCGCCTCTCTGTCTACCTATCTGAGGGGTCAGTCGTCGTCTGTAACCATAGCAACCAGGTCAGCAGGAGCAACGACACCAAGCAGATTACACCTCTGATGTGTCAACTGGATTCAGGTGAAACATGTTTCACTTTTCATGTTTTAATACATTTTCTTAGTACGGTAATAAGTCCAAAAGCTTAACAAGAGTACGGGCCATATTCTGAGGCTGGCAGGTTGGTGTGTGGCATGCAGCTCATAGGTGAACTGATAATTTCAGGAGGTGGTGTGCTTTCCCCAATTTCCCACCAAATTATGCGATATATAAACAATGGCAAATAAAGTCCCCCGTCCCCCCCCAATATCAATCCATTCTGGCACATCCTAAATGTTGTCAAGTGATATATGGTATAAAGTCATGCATTTATTGTGTGTGTTCACAGGGGAGGATGTTGACAGTCATACGTCAGTAATGTCATACGTTATTGTGGGATGCGTGGCTGCACTGGCTGGCATATGTGGAGCTGCTATCATTGCTGTCTGCATTTATAACAAATGTAAGTTCCAGCATTACAGTACTTTCACCATTTCACCACTGAATGAAAAGAGCATCCATTTCATACACACGCACTGTGCAAAAAAACATTTAATATGCAAGCTTTCAGTTAGAGACCTTCTTCAAGGCATGATGAACAGGTATACTGTAGCACAGTGTTGTAAAGTAACTACAAACATTCCATGAGGAGTGCCGGATGTTTCATTTTATCCATATTTCCTGGCGACAAAAGCGTAGTTTAAAAACACAAAAGTAAGGCTTATTATAAGAGGGTGAATACAGTAAAGAAAGTGGGTATCATATTCATAATTGACTGGCACCAATTTTCTTTTTCTGTTTTCTTTTTTTCAGGGAATGCAAAAATATACATGCCAAATACAATATATGGTTCTCTTCAGGTAAGACTCTTTTAAATCACTTTTTATCATCACTGCCTGAGCTTTGCCAGCTGCACTGGGAAAAATCGTTTCTAAGTTTTTGTTTAAAGTTGAAGAAAAGTTAGTTACAGTACACAGATTAAAGGGCTAGTTCACTCCCAAAATAACTTTTTTTTCTATCGATTAGTCACCCCATGGAGACTTGAATTCATGGATATATTTTTTTGTCGCCAATAAGCCAATAATTTGATGACCGGCAGCGGTTCAGGTAGAAGACACAAAGAGTCTCCTTTGTGTCTCCTACCGGAACCGCTGCCTACCGGTCCGCCGGTCATCAAATTATTGGCTTAGGAATGAGACAAAAACTAAATAATATCCATGAATTCCAAGTCTCCATAGGTGACTAATCGATATAATTGTTTTGGGTGAACTATCCCTTTAATACACTGTATTAGAAATAAGTGTGTGTGTGGGGGGGGGGGTGAGTGACGGGGTGAGTGACGGTAAACTTTATGAAAGAAAGTCAAATGATGTGTTTTTGATCTCTAGCTTCCAGCAATGGTGAATCCAGGACCTGTTAATGGCCAGGAGGATCCTGGACCTGAAGTTTCTTCTCCACCAACCATCTACTCTTTACTTCAGAATCCCTCTGTATCTACGGCCACCACCCAGACCAGAGACACCACGACTATGACCTCTGACACCGTGTATGCTAAGGTTGAAAAACCTAATAGACGAGTCACAGTCACACACCCAACCAACCACTGATAAGAGTACATTTACTCAAGTACTGTACTTAAGTAACATTTTTATGTAGTTGTACTTTACTTGAGTATTTCCAATTTCCAATACTTTTACTTGTACTCCACTACATCTCAGAGGCAAATGTATTGTTACAAGTTACTTTTTAGATTTTGATTATTATTACAAAACATACATTAACCACTTCAGCCCTATATACATTTCGACCATTTGAAAATAGCCGATCTACAAGCTCGCGATGCGACACAGTGTGAGCTTGTAGATCTGCTATTTTCCACGTATTTTTATACATTTGAAAACTTGAAATGGGACATTCTGCATAATTAGTACTTTTACTTTTGGTACTTTAAGTACATTTTGATGTCAAAATGGCAATTCTTTTGTACTTTTACTAAGTACATTTTTTATTATGCTTTTAACAGAGTATTTCTATATTGCAGTATTGATACTTTTATTGCAAAGTAAAAAAAAATTATGACAAACACAGAATCTAATTGTAAAGGGCTGGTCAATACATGAATATTAATTGAAGCTTTATTTGGGGAATATTTGCAGTAGATGTTTACAGTAAAGCATTTTGATGCACTGACTGTGGGGAGGAATGTAATATAGTGGTACAGTATATGTTTCCACCTGGTGGTTACAATATGCAATGGCAGTTTTATTATTAGGCTACTGTAGGCTGCATCCTGAACCTGAAAAGGTTAGGTTTGAGTTGACAATGTCATTTAGCCAAAGACAAACACGTGAGGAGGTGGAACAAGCTGCCTGTGAGCATATTGAAGTGCTCATGTGGCCAATTATAGTCGCTTCTTTTGGGCTTGTTTTCATAGATTTGGTTGCTTATTCCTCTCGTAAATTCTGGCAATTGTGAGGCTCCTGTAGCAGGAGCCTCACTGAGGGCTTTAACATTGGACACCATACACCCAAAGTTTACTTCATAGGCTCAAGCCTTTGATTGCCTTTCAATAAAATCACATTTGATAGATATAAGTATCACCTACATCTTACTGATTAGAGAATTTTATAGTTTTGTAATCAGTTCATTATTTCCTGCGTAATCGATGAATAAAACTGAAGTGTGTCATTTGGAGAGCATTGCGCGACGCACGCATTGTCTTCTTTGAGACTATCATCTTATATAAACACAATTAACACAAGGAATTGACACTCTCACTTCTGCTGATTATAGGAAAATTATAATCACAGAGATTTGTTGAGAATTAGGAGAGAGGGAGAACTCTAATGTTGTGCCGCTGTGTGCCCTGGCCGTCTGTCCATTGCAGGCGCGCCCTACCAAACCAAGTTGGCATTGCGGGTGGTTTTAGATTCCGCTATGTGCTTTCCCACGTGTGTGGCCAAAATAGCAATTTTGGGGATAAAGCAACAACACGCCCACAGGCACACCTCCATGCGCAAATAATGCAGTTGGCATAATGAATAGTGGGTATAGCGGCCGCAAAATACAGTTTAGGAACAGTGCTAGCTCCCTTGTCTGTATTATACGGGTAATGGCGGGTGCGGGTATAGCAGTGCCAAAAATAGGGGCCTAGGTCTTTTGCCCTCATGTTTTTTTAATGTTTTTTAGATGTGTTGTTTTTATATGCAAATGTTTTTATTCTGTGCTGTAGCACTTTGAGGTTTGTTTCAAATGTAAAGTGCAATATAAATAAAATGTATTATTATTTTTACTTAATAATTATTTTTATATAGTATATATATATTATTTTTATATGATTTATATATTTTAATATATTTTTTAATATAATTATTTTTACATAGAAGGCTTGTCAGTCATCTATGATGTATCTATTAGGTAGGGATGACTCAGAGAGCAGAGGCTATACAAAAGCCACTTTATCACACATCCAAAGTCTCATCAGTCACAGACAGTAGGCCTACACATTTAAAATGACTGCACATCAAATCCAAATAATCAGTGAACGGCGCACTGTCCATTTGACCAAACAAACATATCAGCAGTGGTTATTCATTTATAATGCCCTGTGTGGCAATAAGCTCCCATTGGCTTTCTTTTCTTTCTTTTTTTTAATCCAATTTAGTTGACCTTGTATTTGAACTGTACTGTAATGTGCTTTTTTTCTGCAAACTTCTAAATAAAGTATTCAATCAATAAGCTCCCATTCTATTCAACTTAATTTTTGGAACCAAAAACTAGGGGATATCAAACATACACATTTGACTCATCACTCCACGAATGAACAGTGAACAAGGAAATCTTCTATGCTCCCAACAAATGGAACCAACTCCAGGACAACTGGTATAGAGACATTTAAGGTGGATTCAGACTATGGTCCCAGGTGCGAGTTATTGCCACACGTTTGCACGTGCTGGCCTGTACTTGTTGAGTGAGGCTTTCCTCTCAGACATAAAGCCACTAGTTATGTATTTGTGGCTGAAATTTACATGTATACCCATCTCAAGCTGCCTGTGACCGTACAAGAGAACAGTTTTCAGTACATCAGGGATATAAATAAGATGGACGTGTATGAATAGTGTGCAATAGGGAAGAACAAATCATCAAAGGTATAAGACTGATACAGTATATGTCTTGTTTGTATTCACACGATCATTGTTCACATCTACCTTACAATTTGAATCCTGCGCCATGTCGGTTGTCCGTTGTATGTATGTATGTATAAGAGTGATGCAACACTGCATCACTCTTACTGTCTGTCTGAAACTTTACACTACATCATCACAACAAACCAACCTGTTACCAAGACGACGATGAGACGGTCGTCCCGAATATGGACACAACGCCAGTGTGACGTAATCTCACGACACGATGAGACGGTCGTCCCGAATATGGACACAACGCCAGTGTGACGTCAGCATGACATCACATCCTACCGACGTCAGCATGACATCACATCCTATGCGCCAAAACTTTACACTACATCATCACAACAAACCAACCTGTTACCAAGACGACGATGACGATGAGACGGTCGTCCCGAATATGGACACAACGCCAGTGTGACGTAATCTCACGACACAATGAGACGGTCGTCCCGAATATGGACACAACGCCAGTGTGACGTCAGCATGACATCACATCCTACCGACGTCAGCATGACATCACATCCTACCTATAAATTCTAGGATGCCGTCAGATCGCACCAGTTCGACGGCTTCCATCCTCAACACAACCCACGCCGCCAAAATGACCACCACTTCACCCCACGAAGGAACTCTCTCCACCACAATGACGACAACTTCATCCGACAAAGGTACTCATTCCACTCTGTCTTCTCACACGCCACTTACGCCACGTAATGTATATCTGCAAACTATAAGTAAATGCCAGTGGTGACCCACGCCTGGAGGAGTTCGACAAGTGGACTCTCAGCATTGGCGATGGCACAGCCAATGATGACAACAACTTCGTCTCCATCCCCGAGGACATGTGTTTCCACATTCAAGCCAACACCGCCCTTGACAACACAGCAGAGGAGAACTCCATGAAGGAGTTCTGCAACACCATCTTCCCTGACTTGCCCAACAACTTCACTAACACTGGGTGGATGGATGGCAGATCACTGCTTGCCCCTACCAACAGGGAAGTCGACACCATCAATGACATCATGGAGACCTGGATGCCAGGTACCTCCACCAAGCTCAGCAGTGCTGACACCCTGGAACACGACCAAGACGCAATGCGCTTCAACGTGGAATATCTAAACACCCTCTGCCCCCATGGATTTCCCAGGCACATCATCACCCTCAAGCCTGGCATGCCTTTGATGCTACTCCGCAACATCAGCCCCAAAGACGGACTCTGCAATGGGACAAAACTCTTATTCCAGAGGACCCTCAACAACAAGCTGCTGCTGTGCAAAATAGCAGCCACGCAAAAGGAGGTCCTCATCCCTCGAATAAAGTTCATTCCTGATGCTGGACTTTTCACTTTTGACTGGGCCAGGCGACAGTTTCCAGTCCGCACTGCTTTCGCCACCACCATCAACAAATCACAAGGGCAAACACTTACAACAGTTGGGGTCTGGCTTCGATCCCCTGTCTTCACTCACGGACAGCTCTATGTTGCCAGTTCAAGAACCGGTGACCCAGCAGCCCTGAAGTATGCCATACACCAGCAGGAAAACCACACTGAAAACGTCACTGAAAACGTGGTTTTCACAAAAGTGCTTCTTCCCCACTGAGGTAAGGCTGTCGCATTCTTCCATGTGTCGTTTCTGATTGCTCTACATTACTAACAATGCCTACAACTTCACACAAACATCACTGTCTTCACTCTCACATGATCCATGGTGGACGTCTCACATTGTGTGCTTGACTCCTGCCTTCGCCTTTTCTCCCATTCTGCAGGCTCTGCCATGACAACCTGTGGGCCTGACGACGTCGCCACTGTCTTTCACACCATTTCATTCGTATACACCTTTTACACCAATAAACTGCTCACTTCATCTCCTGCCATTTGGTCTCTCTTTTAACATTGTACACCACTGCACACTGCTCACAGGTCTGCCATGCCAGGTGTGAGTAATCACAAAGTGGGTTTGGGTCATTGCAGAGGTGATGCACGTCACCTCTTTGTGAAGTGGGTATTTTCAAAGCCTGCCGTGGATTTAAGGGAGCACAAAACTCTCTCTCACACTGTGAGGTGCCTGTCATGGGGCACTGCCAAGTGGACGACGCGTCGCGCTAGACGTTCGGGCCGCGTAGCGGCCCGAACTTCTAGTCTTTATACAACTAACATAAATATGACTATTGTACCATTGTAATGGCATTAAATATAAAATATGTTAAGTTCACTAAGTCATTCATTTCACTAAAAGTTCATAAATGTACAAACTCTACTGCTACTGTACATGACAATAATAAACCATGTAATAATTAAAATATACATAAAGACCTACTCTTGTTTTTTTTAATCTTTTGTGAAATTCTGGTGACTGTGAAGCATCTCTTGACAACTGGTCAGCAGAAACAAGATGCTGGTCTTCTAACATATCTTGCTAAATAGTAACCTACATCTACAGTACATGTACAAGCTCACGACATGTCACAATCCGATGCGTTGTGAGCTTGTAGATCAGCTCTTTATAGCTCTTAAATGCTTAAAGAAAGGAGGAGGCCATGTTCAGAGCCCTGGGGGACCCCAGTCAAAGAAGTATAAAGGGTTTAAAATGTTAAATAAAAACTTTGATGTTTGTTTCAGATGCAGTGACCCCAGCAGTCCTACACCCAGCAGGGCCCCCAGTGTCCTTCAGCCCCGATTCCATGTTACCTGACTGTGTGGACTTTATAGATGGGGAATTTTATTGTATTTTTTGATATCCGGACTTTTACTTGTAACAGAGTACTTTTACTTAAAGGGTAAGACCACTTTGGTAGAGGTTTGGGTTGTGTATTTACCTTGCCATGATGTAACTCCAAAGGTGGGCAAGAAATAACAAATAATTGCTCGATTGATTAGAAATTGATAATTCAAAATATGCTCCTCATTGACTTACATTGTACGGTAAAACAGCTCTCAAAGTCACTCTTTTAGCACATAAATGAACCCAAACATAGCTGATTCAGACAATATAGATCATCACCAAACCCAGTACTGTTTGTTTTTTTAATAAAAATGTCAACTTCCTGTTGATTTTACTATTTGAAGATCTGGATCCGGATCCGCCGATCCAGTCCGGGTTTTCTACTTATTAAAAATGGCAAAATCAACAGGAAGTTGACATTTTTATAAAAAAAAAAAAACAGTACTAGGTTTGGTGATGTTCTATATTATCTGAATCAACTTTGTTTGCGTTCGTTTTTGTGCTAAAAGAGTGACTTTGAGAGCAGTTTTACCGTACAATGTAAGTCAATGAGGAGCATATTTTGAATTATCAATTTCTAATCAATGGAGCAATTATTTTTTATTTCTTGCCCACATTTGGAGTTACATCATGGCAAGGTAACTACACAACCCAAACCTCTATCAAAGTGGTCTTGCCCTTTAAGTAAAACATTTGAGTACAATGTGGAAATTATACAAGCCAGTCGGTGGCATAATTCATATTACACATAAAATGTGTGTGTGTGTGTGTGTGTGTGTGTGTGTGTGTGTGTGTGTGTGTGTGTGTGTGTGTGTGTGTATATATATATATATATATATATATATATATATATATATATATATATATATATATATATATATATATATATATATATATATATATATATATATATATATATATATATATATATATATATATATATATATATATATATAGCATCGTAATAAACAATCATCATAAATGCATTATTATGCATCATAACAAGTGCATTATGATGCATTATAAAAGTGATTATAATGCATTATATAAAGTGGTACAGCGTATTCTTCAACAGCATAGATAGGAGCATGACACAAGTATCTTTTGTAAAAACGAGTTCAAATCGAAGACAATGTGCAATAACCGGAAGTTGCGGTTTAAACGTGACAGAGCATGTGGCTATAAATTCATGCACTTGAGAAACAATGAGAATAGAAAGGCATAGTACTTCCTTTCTACATACAGTCTTCCATACAGAGCAGCTTGCCGTTGAGAATGTCTGCTTTTTAGGTATAGTGGGACTCCTCATCTGCATAGCAGCTTCAGGTATGATGAAATCCTATCTATATATTTATTTATATTCAGAATATATATTTGTTTGTAACTTGTTAACGTTGTTGTTGAAACCTACTATAATTGAAGTGTGTACACATAACCATGAGGCCAGTGATGGAAAACGTATTCAAATGTTTTACTTAAGTAAAAGTATCAATACTGCAATATAAAAATATTCTGTTACGAGTAAAAGTCCGGAATTCAAAACGTACTTGAGTAAAAGTACAAAAGTATTGGCATCGAAATGTACTTAAAGTACCATAAGTAAAAGTAGTCATTGTGCTGAATGTCCCACTTCAAGTTTTCAAATGTATAAAAATCTTTCATAAATGCGACGCATTGTGAGCTTGTAGATCGGTTATTTTCCAACGGCCAAAATATATATAGGGCTGAAGTGGTTAATGTATGTTTTGTAATAATAATCCAAATCTACAAAGTTACAAGTAACTAAAGTTTTCAAATAATTGTATATTTATGCATACATTTAATGTATACACAGTGGTGGACACTATCAGAGTAAAAAAACTTCAAAGAAGGAAACCTATCACAGTACACACTCTGCACTGGGATCTACATCATGGGTATTCAACAGGGGGTTTGTGACCCCTATGCAGTCCTCGGAGTCACTGTAGGGGGGCCACCCATTTTTATTTTATGATCCTTTTTTTGTTTTGTTTTAAATATCTGAAAATATGCATGAATCCAACATACTATAATAGCAAATATCAATTGTAAGAAAGACTACCAAACTACCCCCAACCCCCACTGTGTGGAGGACAGTAGCAATTTAAGCAACAGATAAGTTAAACAATATAGACCCAGTCAAGTAAAAGTGAACATACATCATATAATTATAAATATGAATGATAATGGTTCACAGATAAGCCCTAATAAAAGATCCTACCTACTGTAGCAAGTTCACACTTTTGAGCGTTACTTGCATAATGTCCTATTATGTAAACCAAATGTTGCATAGCGAATGCTGACAACTTGAACTAAATTTGCTATTTCCGTGCCTTTTATAGTCTGGTTTTAACAAGAAACATGGAGACTGCTATGCTCAACCAAAACGTTTTCAGAATGAGAATACAAAGTGACCTAAGATACATTGCATTGAATGAGAGCAAGGTGGAGAGCAACTGTGGTTCAACAAGACCCATATTTAAATAAGAGAAGGGCAATTTCTCCTATGAAAGCAAACAGGCAGGTGCTCAAACACTGGTTGGGTCCTATGTGTGCACCTGATGGAGACACTGCATGCTACACAGGTCATAGGTTAAATAAACTGCATGCACAGGTCACAGGTTAAACTGCATGCTACACAGGTTACAGGTTAAATAAACTGCATGCTACACATGTTACAGGTTAAACTGCATGCTACACAGGTCACAGGTTAAACTGCATGCTACACAGGTTACAGGTTAAATAAACTGCATGCTACACAGGTTACAGGTTAAACTGCATGCTACACAGGTCACATGTTAAACTGCATGCTACACAGGGACTACTAGGGAGTCATAACGTTGCTAAAGAAATTAGTGCTGAATTGTCAGATGTCATGAAAGCTGTGAAGAACACACCCTGTTCTACTTCACCATTCTGAGGTTCGATGGATGGATCCTTATTTATCACGCATGTTGAAGTCATGTGTCTAGTCAGGAGTTTTTACTTCTCCAAAACTGCACAGAGCTTGCTGACAATTTCTTTTGCTGTTCAACTTTCTCCTTAATTCTCATTCTCCACCTTTTTGGTTACGATATAACAGGGACTGTTAACAGCGCCACACACTGTTGATAGAGAAGAATTTCGAGAATTTGAGGTGAAGATGCATCGTTGTAAAAAGTTTGCAGTCATATTACTCCTACTGGCGTCGAGCTCTCTGTCGGCTCTGATCTTTCTGCTGCGTGACAACAACATTCTTCAGGTGAGAACTCGATGTTGAGTGAAATTATTTCATGGCATTTCATTTCTAAACACCAACAATCAAAAAAAGCCTGTATAACTCAATGCATTCCTTCCTTTCCCCCTTTAACTTCAGTATTTAAACTGATATTTCTATAGTCACTCTTGCTAATATTTGTTAATCTCCTCTCCTCAAACCCTCAGATTACCCAACAGATCACACTTAAAATCAATTTGAGCACCATCCTCCTTGAAGGTTCTCCTCCTCAACACCACAATATCAGCCTCTGGAGCTGCCAGGGACAGAAGCTGTCTCCTGAGGATGCTCTGGAGGAACACTCCCTCCTAGACTCCATAGACTGGCCTGAACATCCACACTTTCCTACAGGCGTGTACTTCAATCAGACCAGTGACCCCGCACACAGCCACTTCACTATCCTCCCAGCAGAGGGAGGTAGAGAGCGGCACGTAGGGGGGCATCTGCAGGCTCTCATCCAAATGCACGACTTCCAGGGACGGCCCAAACGCTACGGGGGAGACGTCTTGCTCGCTCGGCTGCACGAGCCGACCCTCGGAGCGGGCGTGGCGGGGCAGGTGGTGGACCACCTGAACGGCTCCTACTCTGCCGTGTTGCCCTTGCTCTGGGCGGGCCGTGCGCAGGTGGAGGTGACACTGGTTCATCCCAGCGAAGCCGTCACGGTGCTGCGCAGACTGACCAGGGAGCAGCCAGACAGAATATTCTTCCAGAGCGAGTATCGCTCAGGCTCTGTCTCTGAAACCACAGTTTGTAATGTTTGTCTGCCAGCAAGCCAGCAGCAGCCACTTTGCAATCATACAGACCTCCACACGGGGGAGCCCTGGTACTGCTACAAGCCTAAACAGCTGAACTGTGACAAACGCATCACCCACGTCAAGGGAGGCTTCAACCAAAACATCAGATCTGATGAACAGACACTCTTTCAAAAGTAAGCAAGGGGGAAAAACTGATCTCTTGTTTTCTTGGTCATTTTTTTTTCTTCTTTTTGTTTTGCTCAATACTAAATAAATCTTGTGTCTATTTCTCCACAGTCTGATCAACATGAAAGTCCCAGTTAAAGCTTCAGGGTCTGACAGTGTCAGAGTGTTGCCTAAGGAAAAAGGTGAATGATGAAACTAGCTATTAAAGGGGTATTTCACTAAAAAACGTCCTGGGTCATTTTAATATCCTGCACTCTGGATAGTTTTTAAGTTCAATATTTAGATAATTGATATTTATTTGATCAGACACGCCCCCATCCTTTATAATTCCATTGAACTTTACACACCATTTTAACCATGTCAAAGCTGAAAACACGTACCTGGTTCTAGTGGCTGATATTGTCCTTCTAATGCGTGAGGGGCTGTTTTAACAATTAATTAGTCTCTTTCTTTTTTTCATTTGCAAAAACAAAAAACGACACATCAGAAGGACAATATCAGCCACCAGAACCAGGGACGTGTGTTTTACGTGAGTCTAACACGGTTACAATTGAAGTTCAATGGACTTATATAGAAGGGTAGCATGCATGCTGAATATAAAATGTCTACATATTGAATCAAACTACTTAAAAACGGTGTGGGGTGCACAAAAGCCAGAGTAGACGTTTAAAATTAAAAGTGTTTTAAAATACAACAACAGCCACGCTGTTCCCATGTGGATCCTGACTTCCACCGTGTGATGTTTTCTAAATGAATGTTTTACTTGTTGTTCACATAAACGACCCAGAGTTGAAGAACTGCAGCGTGACGCCCCCTGGACCCCCCTCTGGACCCCCCCCTGGACCCCCCTCTGGATATTACTACCAGGGGGTGTGGCGAGCCCTCGGTGGCACCACAGTGCATCAGTTCAGCGATGCCTCTGCCATCACACAGTGCCTGAGAAACAAGGCCGTACACATGTATGGAGACTCCACCGCTAGACAGTGGTTCGAGTACCTCACTGCAACGTTACCAGGTAACATGTACTGGCCACGGACGCCCTTTTGATTCAATGTTTTAACTCCGTGACCCCCCATTCTACATTGAGGGTGTTCATTTATCTCAGGGTGTTACAGATCCGTTTTTGGCACCCCCTGGTCCATACCCCGGACATCTTGAATTTAGCTCCTTCAGCTCCATAGCTCCATCAAAACTGTCTTTCTGTCAAAAGAATGGTTCTAACCTGCTCCACAGAAAACACAAGCATATACTGTAGAGATGGAGAAATGACTTCAATTTACTTTTCTTGACCAGCAACTAGTTAGGACTGCTGCACAGTATTACTCCATCTTCTGCCCACAGTCTGAAAATCCACTAGCATATGGTTTCATGTCAATTATGCAATAAGTCATAGACTCTAGACTCTATTTTTTTTTATTTTAAACAATTCTGTCCTAATTGAAAATCAGATTCATAGTGGTTATATTTGAACATATTTAAAAATGACTACTTTCATACATATTTTGTAGTGTAATGATTTCAAGTGAACTTAAGTGACATTAAACTACTCCTTATTTGTCTAGGGACCATCCAGTCAAGGACCCCTGGTGGGCTGGGGACCAATCACCACCCTAGCACTCCTAATTTAATTTCGTCAGCACCTCATCTGTTTAGATATTCACATTATGTTACTTACAGTAGATCATAAGCCATGTGTTTGAGTAGACAGATGCTGATGTCTACCTGCTAGCCTACACACATGCTTGTTTTAGCAGCACTCACTCACACACACTTGTTGTAGGATTCATGACGCCTACTCTGATTTTGCTCTGTATTAGTATGTCTCTCTGGATAAGAGCCTCCAGCTCTCCCCCCAACTGTGTGAAACGTGTAGATCTCTCTGTTCCAGACCTCAAGGAGATGGACCTGCACAGCCCAAAGCAAGTCGGACCGTTCATGGCGGTGGACACCGGCCATAACATCGTGGTGAAGTACCGCTGCCACGCACCCCCGATACGCTTCCCCACCGTTCGCACCAGCGAGCTGCGCTACGTGGCCAACGAGCTGGACGGCCTGGCCGGGGGTCCCGACACCGTGGTGGTCCTCAGCGTCTGGTCCCACTTTGGCACGTTCCCCGTCGAGGTCTACATCCGCCGGCTGCGGGGTATCCGCGGGTCCGTGGTGCGCCTCCTGGACAGGGCTCCCGGGACCCTCGTGGTCGTCCGCACGCCGAACCTCAAAGCTCTGGACCTCTACGAGACCCTGACCAACAGTGACTGGTACTCGTGGCAGCAGAACAGGGTGCTCAGGGCCATGTTCAAGGGCCTGAGTGTTGTTCTGGTGGACGCCTGGGAGATGACGCTGGCACACGACCTGCCTCATCATCTGCATCCACAGCCCCCCATTATCAAAAATATGATCCATGTTCTCTTGTCAAACATCTGCCCACAGACACAGAGGTGACCGACTAGGCTTGTGTGATAATGTAATACAAATCTAATCATGTGGCTATCAGGAACCACATAGGAACGCTGTGGCTCCAGTGTGGATGTCAGACTTCATGTGGTTCAGCCTGTGACGGCATTCATGTGATGTTAGGATCGTGATGACAGTGTGTAAATACGGGCACATCATCACACCCTTACTCCATTCACGGCTCTGGCTTCCCATCTCCTCCCGGACAGAATACAAGATCTCTGTTAAAGTAGTAGTTCACCCAAAAACAAAATCTTATATTCTATCAATTACACACCCCATGAAGCATTGAATTCATGGAGATTTTTTAGTTTTGTCACATTCCTAAGCCAATGATTTGATGACCGGCGGAAAGATGCTAATGTATCCGGTAGGAGACTCAAAGGAGTCTCTTTGAGTCTCCTACCGGAAATACACCCGGTCATCAAATGATTGGCTCAGGAATGCGTCAAAACCCCCCAAAAAAATCCTATACCTCAAGGAACTGCTCAAGCCTCAAACCTCCTCTCTGGATAACCACCTCCTAGCCCCCATCACCAAGCTCCTCCCACCCCCATCACCAAGCTCCGCCCCATGGGCTTCGACCAGGCTTTCTGTTCAGCTGCCCCTCCACTGTGGAACTCACTCCTGGACCGGCTAAGAGCTCCTCAGTCTATTGATGTTTTCAAGAGAGGACTAAAGACTTTCCTTTTTAATAAAGCATTCAGGTTAGATTTTCCTGTTTTACCCTCTAGGTTTTTTGCCCCCAAGTTTTTAAATGTTTTTTTAGGCTCTTTTTATTTTAGATGTGTTGTTTTATGCAAATGTTTTTATTTCATGCTGTAGCACTTTGAGGTTTGTTTCAAATGTAAAATAAAATGTATTATTTTGTATCATTTATTTTATTATTATTATTATTATTATTATTATGTCAGTAATCTATGATGTATTTATTAGGTAGGGATGACTCCTATTTTCAATACTTTTCTACTCCACTACATCTCAGAGGCAAACAGTGTACTTTTTACTCCACCACAATAATTTGAAAACTTTAGTTACTAGTTACTTTGTAGATATTGATTATTATTACAAAACATACACTAACCACTTCAGCCCTATCTAAACTTTGGCTGTTTACTTTAAGTATATTTTGATGCCATTGCCCATTACGTTTGTACTTTTACTCAAGTCAATTTTGATTACCCAACTTTTACTCGAAAACACAGTGTTTCTACATAGTACTTAGTACTTCTTCCACCACTGTTTATGAGGCGTGTTTCCTTCCTTCCTTCATTTATAAGGCCCTGTTTTATTTGACAATAAGCTCCAATTGTATTCGACTTCATTTTTAGAAATGAATTTATACCCGTCTCAAGCTGCCTGTGACCATACAAGAGAATTGTTTTCAGTACATCAGGGATATAAATAAGATGGATGTGTATGAATAGTGTGCAATAGGGGGAAGAACCAATCATCAAAGGTAAGACTGATACAGTATATGTCTCGTTTGTATTCACGCGATCATTGTTAAAAAATGGTCGCTTTAAAAGTATAAGTAATATACGGTCGAAGGACCATATAAAAGACCAAATACTCAACTGGTTGTTTAAGACCTGACCCAAGACCTGCTGTGATGGTATCCAAGCAGGAATTAAACCGATATGCCCCTTGGCCACAGAGGGAGAAGGAGAATCAGTGGGAACGAATATGTGGGACGTGATTATCTGGGTTGTAAGGCCAGCTATAGAGGTAGTTGATGTCTCTGGGTATCGCCGATGGATTTGAACTAACCCTGGCGATTCCTTTGCCTTTCATGTCGTTGGCTATACGGTGCTGGCTGTAAATAACGTTTCAGAGCATACTTGCCAGCATTGGTCATAAATGGATACCACCACGAGCTAGACGAGCTAGATTCTTCAACTTCAGAACACTTTCCTACAGGCCGGCGTGTACTTCAATCAGACCTTTCTTCAGTTTAGACTGCTGATAAATATTAACATTATACTGCCCTCAAAACAGAGGTCGCACAAACCCTAGTAAAAAATAGTAACCTACATCTACATGTACAAGCTCACGACACGTCACAATCCGATGCGTTGTGAGCTTGTAGATCAGCTCTTTATAGCTCTTAAAGGCTTAAAGAAAGGAGGAGGCCAAGTTCAGACCAGATGTAATATTTTTTTTCCCTTGACCCCCCCCAGACCTCCAAATATGTTTCTGTGGCCCCCCCTGAGTAACTGGAGGAAAATGCATGACCCCCCCCCCCCCCCCCCCCCCCATAAACCATATTTTTTATATTCACAACCAACGAACATAAAATGAATACTGATCGTTTCTGACGTTTATTATAGGCCCTGTTTAGCGCCCTATTTCACGTCAGGGTCCATTTGGTTCCATACTGTATGTGTCCTCTTGGGGTTACAAAAACACCCTAAACGAAAGAAAGATTGATTAACTACTTTAACTAGGCCAACAAGGCTACTCGTTTAAAATCAAGCTGTCAAAAACACAGAGTCGGACATGAGAGTCAGTCAGTCAGTCAGTCAGTCAGTCAGTCAGTCAGTCAGTCAGTCAGTCAGTCAGTCAGTCTCTCTCTCTCTCTCTCTCTCTCTCTCTCATTACAAAGTTAAGGGAGAAAAAGTTTATAGACCATAAACAAGAAAAATACCTACGGGGCGAAAATTCCCCCAGGGCTAGAGTCCTTTATCTTCTACCCAAAATCCACAAGGACCCAAACAGCTGGACTATTCCTTATGAAATTCCACCTGCACGCCCAATTGTCTCGGATTGTAACTCAGAAACATATGCCACAGCAGAATATATTGAGTTCTACTTAAACCCACTATCTGTAAAACACCCAAGCTATATTAAGGATACATATGACTTTATTGACAAAATAAAAAACATCACGGTTCCTCAGGGTGCCTTCTTGTTTTCAATAGATGTTGATAGCCTTTATACCAACATAAATACATTAGCGGGAATGAAAGCAATCAGAGATATCTTTAAAAAGTATCCTGACAGACAAAGACCAGACGCAGAATTATTGGAACTACTAGAATTAAATTTGACCAAAAACGACTTTTCATTTGATGGGAAAACCTTCCTTCAGATCAGTGGAACAGCCATGGGAAAGAAATTTGCGCCATCCTACGCAAATATATATTTGGCTTTATGGGAAGAAACCGCCCTTAAAAAATGCAGATTCAAACCCACACATTATTTTAGGTTTCTAGATGATATTTTTGGAGTATTTGAGCACTCCACAGAGGAATTTGAGCAATTCATACGAGTCTTAAACACACATCATGCCTCAATAACAGTGAAATATGTCACAAACAAAGAACACATTGACTTCTTGGATGTTACAGTCTTCAAAGGGAAAGATTTTAACACCACCGGCAAACTAGACTCAAAGGTGTTTTTTAAGGAGACTGATACACATGCACTGCTCCACAAGACATCCTTCCATCCAACCCATTGTTTCGCAGGAATAGTCAAGTCTCAACTCCTACGTTTCAAGAGAATCTGCACACAAACAGCAGATTTTGAAAATGCCTGCAAAACTCTATTCACAGCATTAAGGAAACGTGGATATACAAGAACATTCCTCAGGAAATCATACAACACATTCCAGGAAGTGAAAGTAAGGAATGAGAAACCCACACTAGCCTTAGTAACCACATTTTCCAGCCAAAGTTTATTGGCAAACAGAGCCATCAAAAACAATTTTGAAAACAGGGGGGGAAACCTCCTACAGAACTTTAAGATAATTTCGGCCTATAGGAAAAACAAAAATCTGAAAGACTACTTGATCCACAGCAAATTGAAGCCATGGAACCAAGTAGCACGGGCAAGGCCTAACTACTTTAGCCCGAAACAAACGGTTAAAAACAGGACAAACAAAAACATTATTAGCCTAAGACAGAACATCACATACAACACCAGAAATTGTGTTTATCTGATTACTTGCCAAGTGTGTGGATTACAGTATGTAGGAGAGACAGGCAACTCCATAGCAATTAGAATAAGCCAACACAGGTACACCATTAATAATGAAAAAGATACCCATTTATTAATTGTTCAACACTTTATGACACATGGGATTGATGCCATAAAAGTATGCGGCTTGGAATTCAATGACTGCTGGACAATTGGACAGAGAAGATTCCATGAAAAAGAATGGATTACAAGACTTAGCACAAAATATCCAGGAGGCCTAAACTTCTAAACTGCCCAAAAAAACTGAAACTATCCACATACTCTTACTAAACTAAACAATAGAGTTGATCACCTACATCAACCACAAAGTGGAGGGGGAGATCTCATTGTTGAGCTAATGAGAATATCAATGAAGGCACATTGATACCAAGAGCCATCAAAATTTGGACCATCAACAGGGAGCTAATTGTCTTCCAAATTGGAGGTGTGAACATCAGAACTGTGGATATGCTACTTGTTTCCAAAACTGTATCCCCTCAGTATCTACCCCATAGTCATAAAAAATATAGTGTAAACACATCCTTAAATGGAATTAGGAAATAGTTTTAACCCGAGGGTATGCGGTCACCCTGACTCAGAGATTAGACGCCTCTGCCCTGCACAGTCTAATAGAAAGCACAAAGCTTTAGAAAATAAGTCTGCCTCATCCAGGCAGTTGGCCAGGAGCCACTTTGAGTGGTAGTTGGGATAAACGCAGTCAGTGGAGCAAACGCAGTCCGCACCAATAATATTTACGATTCTGTCCCTATCGGTACATAACTCGGACGGCGCTGAGTCGACTAGCAGCCCAGCGGCTGGTCGACGCGGGCACTCGCGCCTGGAGGCGCGAGGGCGCGTCTCCTCAGCCTTAAGGTCTGCTGAGTCGGCGCGCCTCCGTCATGGCCCATAACTTATAATTATAAATTATAGGGAAAACACATCCTTAAATGGAATTAGGAAATGCTTTTACCTTTAGTCTAGGTAAACTTAATTATTTGCAAAACATGACATCCCTTATTCAAAACAGATGGCGAATGCATTCTTCTCTTTATAGGGCCTACACAGGTAATAAAATTGCCTGTGAGACCTTCATGAATTGAACCTCACAGTCAGCAGTCAGTCAGTCAGTCAGTCAGTCAGTCAGTCAGTCAGTCAGTCAGTCAGTCAGTCAGTCAGTCAGTCAGTCAGTCAGTCAGTCAGTCAGTCAGTCAGACTCTCTCTCTCTCTCTCTCTCTCTCTCTCTCTCTCTCTCTCTCTCTCTCTCTCTCTCTCTCTCTCTCTCTCTCTCTCTCTCTCTCTCTCTCTCTCTCTCTCTCTCTCTCTCTCTCTCTCTCTCTCTCTCTCTCTCTCTCTCTCTCTCTCTCTCTCTCTCTCTCTCTCTCTCTCTCTCTCTCTCTCTCTCTCTCTCTCTCTCTCTCTCTCTCTCTCTCACACCTGGCGTCCACTGTTTGGACGACTGATGCTAGGTTCTTGGTTGACCTATGATCCTATTACTGAGGCACTACACAGTCTCTATGCATTTGATGTATGTGTTTACCTTGTTTATTGTAAGTCACTCTGGATTTAGAGCATCTGCTAAATGCCTACATTGTAAATTGTAAGTGTGTTGTGCAAACCATACAGAATGGTACTGTATAGGCTTATGAAATATATTTTTTCACTTTATGGGAGAAAACTGAAGACAAAAGATAAAAAAAGAGAAGTATGACTAAGTTACAGAAGTGGTACATTTTATCACCAACTTCATGTCATGGGTAGACTGGAAACATTACATTACATTACAGTCATTTAGCAGACGCTTTTATCCAAAGTGACTTAATAAGTGCATTCAACATAGGTAGGGAAACAAAACTACTAATCACCAGAAGTCTTAAGTGCATTTTCTGCTAAAACAAGCAACCAAGAGTATACCTATAGTGCTAAGGTAAAAGTGCAGATCATCCCAGTAAACATTTACCTTCACTTCCTTAATCTTGTGGCGGAGCAAAACAACAAAGAGAAAAAGAAAATGAAATGAGAAACAACAAATAAATACAGTGATGTAAAAATCACACACTGTAAAACAACACACTGTTTTACAAAAGGCAGCCTGGGAATATTAATAACAGCGGCCCTCATATGTGAGAAATAATAATAATGATAAGTAGTGAAAGCTCATCTGTCAATCAAATAAATACAATAAAATAAATACTAATTAAAGGGCCCCAGCATGATAATCTAAGACCTCTACGGTCTGTTTTACAAACCAGTATTGTACTGCAAAATGTTTGCAGTACAACTGTAAAATGTTTTACTTAAGTAAAAGTATCAATACTGCAATGTAGATATACTCTGTTACAAGTAGAAGTCCCGTATTCAAAATGTACTTGAGTAAAAGTACTTAAAGGTTCTATGACATTCATTTTCACTTTTTTTATTTTTTAAATGATTTTTTGGGGGTTTTATGACCTCAATTACACCCAAAAAATCTGAACTTTGAACATTCAGTGCTCTCTGAAACCATGCTCTCTGAAACCAAGACAATGTTGGCATATGGAACAAAAGTGTGTTCTCTTTCGTCATCTTTGTAGAAGGTGAGTAACTTAAGTAATTAATCTAATGCTGACGGAGGTGGAAAGTAACTAAGTACATGTACTCAAGTACCTGCTGTACTTGAGTATAATTTTAAGGTATTTTTTACTTGACTGGAGTATTCCAATTTGCAGTACTTTTACTTTATTCCAATACATCTCAGAGAAAAATATTATACTTTTACTCCACGACAATTATTTGAAAACTTTAGTAACTACTAGTTGCTTTGTAGATTTTAATTATTATGACAAAACATACATAAACCACTTCAGCCCTATTTAAACTTTGGCTAATTGAAAATAGCCGATCTACAAGCTCAAGTGATGCAACACGTGTTGATTTTAGCCATGGACCCCCATCTGAAAATGTTTTGTGCCAGGGACCCCCAGAAGAAAACATTTGTCTTAAAAATTAAAAAGTATAAAAACAATGTTCAAATACTGCACAAAAATAGCAGCTTGCATCACGCGGGTGAACTGGTTTTAGAGTATTAGGTATTGTACAATATGGTCAAATTGGACAATATATATAGCTCTGTTTTCATCATGTGTATCATGGGTGCAGCCATGGGTGGGCCATGGCCCACCTACATAGAAAGCTGGCCCACCCAATCGATTTAACAAAATAATAATATATATATTTTAATTCATTTTAAATGTTTTGATAATAAATTGGTAAAATCAGGCAAAAATAAGAATTAAATAACATAACCCTAACCTAACCCAAACCCCACATAAAGTTGCCAAAAACAGAAAAAAAGTATCAAAATCCACCCAAAAAATGCAAAATGAGTCCATGAGTCCAGGACTTATTATTGTATCCAAAGCCAATGTCATTTGGTATTGTACAGTATGGTCAAATTGGACAATATAGCTCTGTTTTCATCATGTGTATCATGGGTGCAGCCATGGGGTGGGCCTGGGTGGGCCGTGGCCCACCTATATAGAAAGCTGTCCCACGCTATTGATTTTGCAAAAAAAAATATATACATATATTTTAATTGAATTTAAATGTTTTGACAATAATTGAATTTAAATGTTTTGACAATAAATCGGTAAAATCAGGCAAAAATAAGAATGAAATAACATAACCCTAACCTAACCCAAACCCTAACTCTAAAACCGAAATAAAGTTGACAAAAACAGAAATCAAAATCCACCCAAAACTGCGAAATTTCGCCCAAAACAGTCCACCAAAAGTCCATCCCCCCCACCTTCTGAGAGCCTGTGACGCCCCTGCTATACATTCATGCACTTGAGAAACAATGAGAATAGAAAGGCATAGTACTTCCTTTCTACATACAGTCTTCCATACAGAGCAGCTTGCCGTTGAGAATGTCTGCTTTTTAGGTATAGTGGGACTCCTCATCTGCATAGCAGCTTCAGGTATGATGAAATCCTATCTATATATTTATTTATATTCAGAATATATATTTGGTTGTAACTTGTTAACGTTGTTGTTGAAACCTACTATAATTGAAGTGTGTACACATAACCATGAGGCCAGTGATGGAAAACGCATTCAAATGTTTTACTTAAGTAAAAGTATCAATACTGAAATATAGAAATATTCTGTTACGAGTAAAAGTCCGGAATTCAAAATGTACTTGAGTAAAAGTAGAAAAGTATTGGCATCGAAATGTACTTAAAGTACCACAGTAAAAGTAGTCATTGTGCTGAATGTCCCACTTCAACTTTTCAAAAGTATAAAAATCTTTCATAAATGCGACGCATTGTGAGCTTGTAGATCGGTTATTTTCCAATGGCCAAAATGTATATAGGGCTGAAGTGGTTAATGTATGTTTTGTAATAATAATCCAAATCTACAAAGTAACTAGTAACTAAAGTTTTCAAATAATTGTATATGTATGCATTTCATACATTTAATGTATACACAGTGGTGGACAGTAACGGAGTAAATGTACTTGAGTACCGTACATAAGTACAGATTTTGAGTATTTGTACTTTACTTGAGTATCCAATTATTTTGTACATTTCCAAGACAAATATTTTACTTTTACTCAAGTGCATTTCTATAAATGCTATGAAGTACTAGTTACTTTTAGGTTGGCTGTTATTTTTTTATTTTTTTTATTCCTTCTTCCCTAAAATGCAATTGGCCACACGCTGTGTTCTTCAGAGAAGGAAACCTATCTATCACAGTACACACTCTGCACTGTGGGATCTACATCATAGGTATTCAACAGGTTGTCCGTGACCCCCTAAAATAATAATGGATTGTATTTATAACGCACTTTACATTTGCAAGAAATCTCAAAGTGCTAGCAAATATCAATTGTAAGAAAGACTACCAAACTACCCCCAACCCCCACTGTGTGAAGGACAGTAGCAATTTAAGCAACAGATAAGTTAAACAATATAGACCCAGTCTATTAAAAGTGTACATACTTCATATAATTACAAATATGAATGAGCAAGTTCACACTTTTGAGTGTTACTTGCATAATGTCCTTTAATGTGAACCAAATGTTGCATAGCGAGTGCTGACAACTTGAACTAAATTTGCTATTTTCGTGCCTTTTATACTCTGGTTTTAACAAGAAACATGGAGACTGCTATGCTCAACCAAAACGTTTTCAGAATGAGAATACAAAGTGACCTAAGCTACATTGCATTGAATGAGAGCAAGGTGGAGAGCAACTGTGGTTCAGCAAGACCGATATTTAAAGAAGAGAAGGGCAATTTCTCATATTAAAGCAAACAGGCAGGTGCTCAAACACTGGTTGGCTCCTATGTGTGCACCTGATGGAGACACTGCAAGCTACACAGGTTACAGGTTAAACTGCATGCTACACAGGTCACAGGTTAAACTGCATGCTACACAGGCTACAGGTTAAACTGCACGCTACACAGGTTACAGGTTAAACTGCATGCTACACAGGTCACAGGTTAAATAAACTGCATGCTACACAGGTCACAGGTTAAACTGCATGCTACACAGGTCACAGGTTACAGGTTAAACTGCATGCTACACAGGTCACAGGTTACAGGTTAAACTGCATGCTACACAGGGACTACTAGGGATAGGGTTGCCAACAGTCCCGTATTAGCCGGGACGCCCCGTATTTGAGCCAAAAGGGGCGTGTCCCGTACGGGACTTTGTTTGTCCCGGACTCCGGTGTAAAGGGAAAAATAAAAAATATATTTCTGTTTGCGCACACTGCAGTGTCTGGCTGCGTGTTTGTGTGCTTTATGAGATGGGCGCTAGGACCGCTCAGTTGACAGGGCAGGCACAGTGCTCGCACGAGTGCTTGTGTGTGTGTGTGTGTGAGATTTTCTCCGGTGGGAACGGCATCATTGTTTGTGTGGCATGTCAGCCTGTTCCCAACCCTAACCCTAACCCTAAGACCGAAATAAAGTAACAACAAAAAGTAACTTTATCCGCGGGAAACCCGAAAAAAATCGCACGCGCGTGCATGTGTCCCGTTTCTCCAGTTCTGGATGTTGGCAACCCTAACTAGGGAGTCACTCGTAACGTTGCTAAAGAAAGTAGTGCTGAATTGTCAGATGTAATGAAAGCTGTGAAGAACACACCCTGTTCTACTTCACCATTCTGAGGTTCAATGAATGGATTTTCTCACGCATGTTGAAGTCAGGAGGGAGTTTTTACTTGTCCAAAACTGCACAGAGCTGGCTGACAATTTCAATGACGATGTCTGGGTGGTTGGTTATGTAAGGCCACAACGCACGCGCCATTCACGTTTCTGTATGACAGAATGGAACGAGTCTGATCAGTCTGAACTGAGTCTGTAAGTGCATAGAGATTTTCCCGTGGTTTCAAATGAGACTCTACGGTCTATTTACAGTAATAGTACATAGTGACTGCCAAGAGAGCACAATAGACTTGCATTTTAGACTACGTTTGCTGTTCAACTTTCTCCTTAATTCTCATTCTCCACCTTTTTGGTTACGATATAACAGGGACTGTTAACAGCGCCACACACTGTTGACGAAGAAGAATTTCGAGAATTTGAGGTGAAGATGCATCGTTGTAAAAAGTTTGCAGTCATATTACTCCTACTGGCTCTGTCGGCTCTGATCTTTCTGCTGCGTGACAACAACATTCTTCGGGTGAGAACTTGATGTTGAGTGAAATTATTTCATGGCATTTCATTTCTAAACACCAACAATCAAAAAAAGCCTGTATAACTCAATGCATTCCTTCCCTTCCCCTTTTAACTTCAGAATTTATACTGATATTTCTATTGTCGCTCTTGCTAATATTTGTTAATCTCCTCTCCTCAAACCCTCAGATTACCCAACAGATCACACTTAAAGTCAAGAGCACCATCCTCCTTGAAGGTTCTCCTCCTCAACACCACAATCTCAGCCTCTGGAGCTGCCAGGGACAGAAGCTGTCTCCTGAGGATGCTCTGGAGGAACACTCCCTCCTAGACTCCATAGACTGGCCTGAACATCCACACTTTCCTACAGGCGTGAACTTCAACTTCAATCAGACCAGTGACCCCGCACACAGCCACTTCACTATCCTCCCAGCAGAGGGAGGTAGAGAGCGGCACGTAGGGGGGCATCTGCAGGCTCTCATCCAAATGCACGACTTCCAGGGACGGCCCAAACGCTACGGGGGAGACGTCTTGCTCGCTCGGCTGCACGAGCCGACCCTCGGAGCGGGCGTGGCGGGGCAGGTGGTGGACCACCTGAACGGCTCCTACTCTGCCGTGTTGCCCTTGCTCTGGGAGGGCCGTGCGCAGGTGGAGGTGACACTGGTTCATCCCAGCGAAGCCGTCACGGTGCTGCGCAGACTGACCAGGGAGCAGCCAGACAGGGTGTTCTTCCAGAGCACGTACCGCTCAGGCTCTGTTTCTGAAACCACAGTTTGTAATGTTTGTCTGCCAGCAAGCCAGCAGCAACCACTTTGCAATTATACAGACCTCCACACGGGGGAGCCCTGGTACTGCTACAAGCCTAAACAGCTGAACTGTGATAAACGCATCACCCACGTCATGGGAGGCTTCAAACAAAACATCAGATCTGATGAACAGACACTCTTTCAGAAGTAAGCAAGGGGGGAAACCGATTCCTTGTTTTCTTGGTCATTTTTTTCTTCTTTTTGTTTTGCTCAATACTAAAGAAATATTGTGTCTATTTCTCCACAGTCTGATCAACATGAAAGTCCCAGTTAAAGCTTCAGGGTCTGACAGTGTCAGAGTATTGCCAAAGGAAAAAGGTGAATGATGAAACTAGCTATTAAAGTAAAATTTCACTCTAAAAAACGTCTTCATTTTAACATCCTGCACCCTAGTCAATATTTAGATATTTGATATTTACTTGATCAGACACGCCCCCATTCTTTTTAAGTCCATTGAACTTTAAACTCCATTTTAACCATGTTAAGACTGAAAACACACGTCCCTGGTTCTGGTGGCTGATATTGTCCTTCTAATGCGTGAGGGGCTGTTTTTTATCAATTCATTTAATAGTCGACACATTAACGACGCATTAGAAGGACAATATCAGCCACCAGAACCAGGGCATGTGTTTTCAATGAGTCTAACAAGGTCAAAATTGAAGTTCATTGGACCTACTGTATATAGGAGGGTGGCATGTCTGAATATAAAACATCTAAATATTGAATCCAGCAACTTATAAAACTGGTGCACAAAAGCCAGAGCAGACGTTTAAAATGACCCGAGAAGTGTTTTAAAATGAAATACCTCTTAGGATCTTTAGAAGCTGCAGTCAAACCCAGCTTTTAGAGGTTTTTTTAGAAAGTGTCCATGATACAACAACAGCCACGCTGTTCCCATGTGGATCCTGACATCCACCGTGTGATGTTTTCTAAATGAATGTTTTTTTACTTGTTGTTCACAAAACAACCCAGAGGTGAAGAGCAGCAATGTGACGCCTCCTGGACCCCCCTCTGGACCCCCCTCTGGATATTACTACCAGGGGGTGTGGCGAGCCCTCGGTGGCACCACAGTGCATCAGTTCAGCAATGCCTCTGCCATCACACAGTGCCTGAGGAACAAGGCCGTACACATGTATGGAGACTCCACCGCTAGACAGTGGTTCGAGTACCTCACTGCAACTTTACCAGGTAACATGTACTGTACTGTAGGCCAGTGAAAATAATTTCAAGAACCCCCCAGTTTGATAAGCATTATAGGCCACGGACCCCCATTTGATTCAACGTTTTAACTCTGGGACCGCCCAATCTAATTTATCTCAGAGTGTACATACCCGTTTTTGGCACCCCCTGGTCCATACCCCGGAACTCTTGAATTTAGCTCCATCAGTTCCATAGCTCCATCAAAATCCTTCTGTCTAAAGAATGGTTCTAACCTGCTCCACAGAAAACACAAGCATATACTGAAGAGATGGAGAAATGACTTCAGTTTACTTTTCTTGACTTGTAGCAACTACCAGATAGGACTGCTGCACAGTATTACTCCATCTTCTGCCCACAGTCTGAAAATCCTCTATAGCACATGGTTTCACCTCAATTAAGGACTCAGATATACTTGCATTAGGTCATAGACTCCTATTTCAAACCATTCTGTCCTAATTGAAAAACAGATTCATAGTGGTTATATTTGAACATATTTTAAAATGAGTCATTCATAAATATTTTGTAGTGTAATGATTTCAAGTGAACTTAAGTGACATTAAACTACTCCTTATTTGTCTGGGGACCATCCAGTCAAGGACCCCTGGTGGGCTGGGGACCAACCACCGCCCTAGCACTCCTAATTTATTTTTGTCAGCACCTCATCTGTTTAGATATTCACATTCACATTATGCTATGTTACTTACAGTAGATCATACGCCATGTGCTTGAGCAGACAGATGCTGATGTCTACCTGCTAGCCTACACACATGCTTGTTTTAGCAGCACTCACTCAATTGTAGGATTCATGACGCCTACTCTGATTTGACACTGTATTAGTATGTCTCTCTGGATAAGAGCCTCCATCTCTCCCCCCAACTGTGTGAAAACGTGTAGATCTCTCTGTTCCAGACCTCAAGGAGGTTTTGCACAGCCCAAAGCAAGTTGGACCGTTCATGGCGGTGGACACCGGCCATAACATCCTGGTGAAGTACCGCGCCCACGCACCCCCGATCCGCATCTTCACCATTCCAACCAGCGAGCTGCGTTACGTGGCCAACGAGCTAGACGGCCTGGCCGGGGGTCCCGACACCGTGGTGGTCCTCAGCGTCTGGGCCCACTTCGGCACGTTCCCCGTCGAGGTCTACATCCGCCGGCTGCGGGGTATCCGTGGGTCCGTGGTGCGCCTCCTGGACAGGGCTCCCGGGACCCTCGTGGTCTTCCGTACGCCGAACCTCAAAGCTATGGACCTCTTCGGGACCCTGACCAACAGTGACTGGTACTCGTGGCAGCAGAACAGGGTGCTCAGGGCCATGTTCAAGGGCCTGAGTGTTGTTCTGGTGGACGCCTGGGAGATGACGCTGGCACACGACCTGCCTCATCTTCTGCATCCACAGCCCCCCATTATCAAAAATATGATCGACGTTCTCTTGTCAAACGTCTGCCCACAGACACAGAGGTGACCCACTAGGCTTGTGTGATAATAAAAATCTAACAATGTGGCTATCAGGATCCACATAGGGATGTTTTCAAGAGAGGACTAAAGGCTTTCCTTTTTAATAAAGCATTCCGTTATATTTTCCTGTTTTACCCTCTAGGTCTTTTGCCCCCATGTTTTAAAATGTTTTTTTAGACTATTTTTCTTTTAGATGTGTTGTTTTAATGCAAATGTTTTTATTCCGTGCTGTAGCACTTTGAGTTTTTTTTCAAATGTAAAGTGCAATATAAATAAAGAGTATAATTATTAAATGTCATCTGATGTATCTATTAGGTAGGGATGACTCTAAGAGCAGAGGCTATACAAAAGCCACTTTATCACATATCTAAAGTCATCAGTCACAGACAGTAGGCCTACACATTTAAAATGACTGCACATCAAATCCAAATAATCAGTGAACGGCGCACTGTCCATTTGACCAAACAAACATATCAGCAGTGGTGAGTGGTTACTCAAGTACTGTACTTAAGTACAATTTTGAGGTCTTTTTTACTTTACAGGAGTATTTCCTATTTTCAATACTTTTACTTCTACTCCACTACATCTCAGAGGCAAACATTGTACTTTTACTCCACTTTATTTACTTTATGTTTATTTGAAAACTTTAGTTTATGGCAGTATTGATACTTTAACTTAAGTACAAGTTTTGAGTACTTTTCCCACCACTGCATGTCAGTTGCTCCAAAAAAAACATGACTCACCAATGCAGCTCAAATGTCAAGGTGAAGAAGTTCTTCTCTGGCTCCTCACAGATGTCATGGAGGTGAAGAAGTTCTTCTCTGGCTCCTCACAGATGTCATGGAGGTGAAGAAGTTCTTCTCTGGCTCCTCACAGATGTCATGGAGGTGAAGTAAAGGTTGTGTGTTTTTTCATGGATGGTCTGGAATTAATTATGGAACAAAAAGGCTGGTAAATGAAGTTATAGTGATTTTCCTGTCAGTAGAGTAGCCAGCTCTGTTTAACTTCTACTTATGGCTGTGGGGGCCATATACAGTAGCTTAGCACAGCTGAGTTGTGCCATTGGGAATGACAGCATAAGACAGTATAATCAATCATATAGCTACCAGCGAAAGATTATATCAAAAAGGTTAGGTTAAGACTTTGACACTAAACTTTGTAAATTGAGATGATTAGCCCTACACTTCAACTATTTGAAAATAGCCGATCTACAAGTGTCACATCGTCGCGTAGTGAGCTTGTACTTGTAGATCGGCTATTTCAAATGATTTCAATACATTTTGTAAAGCTGTGAAATGTGCCATGCTGCATAATGACTACTTTTACTTTTGGTTCTTTGAGTATATTTTAACAGAGTATTTCTTCATTATGGTATTATTTATTAATACTGTAGATCGGCTATTTTAAAATTATTTTTATACATTTTGTAAAGCTGTGAAACGTGACATTCTGCATAATGACTGGGCCTACTTACTTAAATGTAGGGTAAGTGATAATTTTTTTATTAAAAAGGTTAAAGTACTTTATTCTGATAGTAATCATTGCTACAGAGTGTTTGTTGGGTCACAGGGGTCTCTCCAGCTCTTTAGTAAACAGAATATAGCACATTTTCAGGTAGTTGACAAAATTTAAGCCAATCAGGAGAGAGCATTGAAAATGCATTTTCTGTTTAATAAAGAGCTGGAGAGACATTAGCCCCTACGGAACCTCTCCCTCCGCTGTACGCTGTATAGCTCCGAGATGAGGTCCCTCGTTAGTTACTGCCGTCTGTTTTCGAAATGGTCGCACGTCGTCCACTTTACATGTTTCTTACCCCTTTCTGCACATCGTATCCAAAAAGTAAAGCATTTCCGCCACTCTCTCAGATGTTTGAAGTTTTAACGCGCCATAAAAGATATCCAACGGGTTGAAGAAAGTATTTAATTTGCCTCGGTTTTCATCCGGTTCCATAATATTTTGCATTAGAAGATGCAATTCAACATTTGACCAGTAGGGTAAATAGTAATGTTATCTCTACGGGCGCAACTCTTGCGCAATGTCTTAAAAACCATGTAACCGGATGAAAACCGAGGCAAATTAAATACTTTCTTCAACCCGTTGGATGGCTTTTATGGCGCGTTAAAACTTCAAACATCTGAGAGAGTGGCGGAAATGCATTACTTTTTGGATACGATGTGCAGAAAGGGGTAAGAAACATGTAAAGTGGACGACGTGCGACCATTTCGAAAACAGACGGCAGTAACTAACGAGGAACCTCATCTCGGAGCTATACAGCGGAGGGAGAGGTTCCGTCGTTGCTAGAGAGACATGAGACTCCTTTTACTGAACAAACACTCTATAGAAATGATTACTATCAGAATATAGAGCTATTTAACACTTATTTTAATCAATCACTTACCCTACCTTTAATAATAATGACTTGGCCTACACGTACTTACTTGTGTAGCCTTAGATCAAGACAACGATGTATTTGATCGAGTCTGACTTTTACTTTCGTATCTACGAGAGTCTTAGCGACTACCCCCCAGTTTACTCTGAAATGTCACCAGTAAAGCCCTTATTTCTCCAAACATGTACAAAATGCAAAATATAAAGTGCTTACCCACTTGCCCCAAATGTTAACTAGGTGTCCGGAGTATTTGTGTAATGTATTAGTCCATATTTTTCAATAAAGAAGTGTTTTAATCATGTCTGTGGCAAAATGCCATTCCCCCCTCGTGTAATTCCTCTGTACATTGAGTGTAATTTCGGCTTTCACCATCGTCACTACCACCCATTCCGACAGAATCGGCCACAGACGTGATTAAAACTGTATTGAATAACAACATGGACTAATACATTACACTAACACACAGGACACCTAGTTAATATTTGGGGCAAGCAGATAAGCACTTTATATGTTGCATGTGTACATGTTTTGAGAAATACAGGCTTTACTGGTGACATTTCAGGGCAAACTGCTGGGGGGGGGGGGGGGTGGTCGCTAAGAAATTGATCAAATACATCTACGATAGTCTTGACCTAAGGCTATTACTTTTGGTTCTTTGAGTATAAAATTGATGCCAATACTTTTGTACTTTTACTCAAGTAAATGTTGCATACCAGACTTTCACTTGCAACAGAGTATTTCTTCATTATGGTATTAATACTTTTTGGCCCGTTTATGTTGTATTATTTTCTATTGACTGAAAGTGGACATCAGTTATAGCTCTAGCTGGTCCATAGCGTTTAGAATGAGTTCTCCTTAACGCTATGTTACTTTTCAGCCGTTGCCCTCACACCCGCGGTAGAGCAGGCTGCCTCTCGTCTGTAGTAAACATTAGAAAAATACACTTTCGCTACTAGACAGTACTACTACTCACCAAAACAAAGACGGTTTTAATATGTTGAAAGCCTACTTTCCTCAGTGGGAAGTGGAAAGTGGGAACACTCAGAGCCCCGCCCCCCAACGTCTAAAATACACCTTTTGACCAGAAAAGAAAATATTTCACCGGATGGAAAAAAGTTTTAGTTGCTCCACTGCGCCCCCTACAGATCTGATGATCAATGGAATTGTTCTATTGACAAGATCTGTAGGGGGCGCAGTGGAGTAACTGCTCCTTCTAACACAACTTCATCCAACAGTATACTTTAGACCGTTTTCCAAATATTAGATTTTTTAGATTTTAGACAAAATTCTCAATTTGACATGGCGATGCCCTCTGTTCCTTAGTTCCTTTTACCGATGAGTTTGATTGGTAGGCTATTAATTAACCACTATGTCAACGACAACGTCAATGCAATACAGTACTACTGCCCTTGACCAGAGAGAGAGAGGCTAATGTAATGAAATGACACCAAACAGAAACCATTTAACTCTCTCATTGTTATAAATGGATACATTGAGAATTAAGAATTTGACTGTTTAGCTTAGCGAGTAGATCACTGCATCTCAAACTTTTTCATGTCAAGGACCCCCAAATGTATATGTATTTGGCCACGGACCCCCATCTGAATAGGTTTTGTGCTAGGGACCCCCAGAAGAGAAGATTTATGTAAAAAATGTATTCTAAATAGTAACAGAGCAGGGCCCAGCTCTGCAGCTCAGGGGCCTTCAGAAATGACCCTAAGAGACGAGGAGATATTAGAAAATGTGTTGGCCACCATAAATGGTGGACTAGCAATCGCCTCTCTTAATGCGGAAAGAGCAAATATGGAGAGGAATATCGAGGAATTAGGAGAAACAATGAGAGAGAGAGAGCGTCAGAGGGTAGTGATAGAAATCAGCGATGATGAAGACAGGATGGAATCAGACGCTAGGAACAGAGATGCTGTGATAGTGTTAAGCAGTGATGAGGAGAGTGACATAGAGGAGTTGCAGCACTGTACTTGTACTGGTGACAAAAGGGAAGCTAGTGGCTGCGCGACTAAGTTGCTGCGGCCCATGATATTTCATTGTAACCTGTATGTATGTATCTGTGACCAATGACAAATAAACCTCATTCATTCAGCAGGGGAGTGAGGAGCACAGGGAGGTGGAGTTAGAACAGGGTCCAGAGGTGACGCCCCAACAGCAGCAGCTGATAAGGTTGATGTTACAACGACCACAATCACCAGGCCGCATCATCACCAGGTTGCATCATTCCCTGACCTACGTGCCTTCCACTCCAGGGAGGGGGAATTCACCTACCCCTCCATCATCACCGGACAGTCCATAAGAGAATCAGTTGGCGATGAGGGAGATCAGAGCGATCCTCCACCATATTGTTTCATATATTCATTGTATGGATGCCTTATGCCTTAACTGTGTTAATTTGATGAACTGAGTACTGATGAGGGTACTTAAAACCTTTTTCTGTTTCAAGCTTTAATGCAAGGGGTTAAAATTAAGATGTGAGAAAAGACAGGGCCACTACAGTGTGTGTGTGTGTGTGTGTGTGTGTGTGTGTGTGTGTGTGTGTGTGTGTGTGTGTGTGTGTGTGTGTGTGTGTGTGTGTGTGTGTGTGTGTGAGAATGACGAAATAGGTTAGCAGTAAAAGAAACAGCTAAAGAGGAACTTCTAGTGGAGGACAGGAAACCATGAAAGCTGGGCGAGGAGCCAAAAAGCAGAGAGAGTGTGACTTTGAGAAGAAAGAGTAGAAATACTCTACTATTTTTACTCTACTCTCTATAAGAATAAAAATACTTAAAGACAGTAAAAGGTAAATGAAATAAGAAGAGATGGAGTAACAAAATAATGATAAAGTGTGGTAATGCTTACTATTTGCTTAAAGATTGTGTTAATAGAAGAAGTGGTAAGGATGAAGTAATCACTGAAAGGAGTGTTAGGGAGGAAAGTATAAAGATAGAAAGTAACGTAGTATTACAAGGGGGGAGAAAAGGCCTTACTAGACAGACTGGGTGTAGCACAGGAATACGCTGATAATAATAATTAATAAAGGTAAACATCCAGGTTAAAGAGACATGATAAGTTTAATGCACTGATTAGGCTATAGTGGGGTGAAGAGGAAATGCTTTATACTTAAATAAGAGTTTATTTGGGTTAGTCAGCAGACAATAAGTAAACTGAGATAAATAGTATAGATAGGAAAATAATGGTCACGACTAGTGTATAGGGTAAAAGCTACTGAGACTATGGAAACATCATTTCCCTAAGGGTATTGCATATGGTGAAATAGTGTGTAAGAATAGGGAAGAGGTGATATGTCCCAGACATAGATTAAAAGGGTCATGACGCATCAAGCACAGTCACGCTGACCATGGGGTAATAAACGGGATATGGTCAAGAGAGCGTGGGTGGTAGGAAAAATAGGATGGGCCAAAATGCCCTTTATAAACAGTGTTCAGAGAGCAAGTTGTTGAGAGACTTTGCGCGCCGTCGTTAGAGACCTGGGGTATGTTAAAGTAATCTCACCATATCACCCGAGTTGGGGAATTAGCCTCTGACATGTGCGAATACGGAATTTAGATGCTTAATAATAGATGGGGTAGAAAAATCAGCCCAAAACATAGTGCGTGTATTAGACTAAAATATCTCCCAATTTGATGATGGCTTATAACGGGTCTCCCCCTTTATAGCCTATTATTAGGTTGTAGTCAGGCGAGGGAAAGCTTGTACGCCTAATACCTCGCTCTGCTTTAAAATAGACAACAGGTAGAAGGAAGGAATCTGGATTATTGGAAGGAACTACCAGAAGGTGATATTTTAGTTATGTCTTGTTTTATCACAGCATGGGAGGGTAAGGGTACCTATGTATTTGAGATCTATTTGGATAGAACTCTAATATTCTCATGTATGTGATATGGATTAATTTGTAACAGCTTAATTGAACATTGTATTCAATCTACTTACTTTTACCTGCATTTTCTGCTTAAAGCTGTAAGCAATACTATAATACATTGTACATTTCCTGCATTTAAAAGAGACATTTCATAGAGTTATTTTACACAATTGGGGGATAATTCCCCTTATTTGGTTTATCTCCTTCAAAGAGTAAAAATAGATGTGTGCATATATATATATATATATATATATACACTGCTCAAAACAATAAAGGGAACACATAAACATTACAATGTAACTCCAAGTCAATCACACTTCTGGGATATCAACCTGTCCAGTTAGGAAGCAACACTGATTGTGAATCAATTTCACCTGCTGTTGTGCAAATGGAACAGACAACAGGCGGACATGAGAAGCAATTTGCAAGCCAACCCCTATAAAGGAATGGTTTTGCAGGTGGTGGCCACAGACCATTTCCCTGTCCTCATCCTTTCTGGCTGATTTTTGGGTACTTTTGCATTTTGCCAGTGCCCTCACCACTAGAGGTAGCATGAGGCGGTTTCTGCAACCCACAGAAGTTGCTCAGGTAGTGCAGCTCATCCAGGATGGCACATCAATGCGCGCTGTGGCAAGAAGGTTTGCTGTGTCTCCCAGCACAGTGTCAAGAGCATGGAGGAGATACCAGGAGACAGGCCAGTACACCAGGAGACGTGGTGGGGGCCGTAGGAGGACAACAACCCAGCAGCAGGAGCGCTATCTGGTCCTTTGTGCAAGGAGGAACAGGAGGAGCACTGCCAGAGCCCTACAAAACGACCTCCAGCAGGCCACATGTGCATGTTTCTGCTCAAACTGGTTTGGCGGTGGGTCAGTGATGGTCTGAGGATCTCATCCCGGTACCTAATGGCAGTCATGGTACCTCTGGCTAGCACATAGAGGTCTGTGCGGCCCTCCAAGGATATGCCTCCCCAGACCATCACTGACCCACCGCCAAACCGGTCATGCTGGAGGATGTTGCATGCAGCAGAACGTTCTCCACGGCGTCTCCAGACTCTGTCACATGTGCTCAGTGTGGACCTGCTCTCATCCGTGAAGAGCACAGGGTGCCAATGGCGAATCTGCCAGTCCTGGTGTTCTCTGGCAAATGTCAATCGGGCTGCACGGTGTTGGGCTGTGAGCACAGGCCCCACTTGTGGACGTCGGGCCCTCATACCACCCTCATGGAGTCTGTTTCTCACAGTTTGAGCAGAAACATGCACATTAGTGGCCTGCTGGAGGTTGTTTTGTAGGGCTCTGGCAGTGCTCCTCCTGTTCCTCCTTGCACAAAGGACCAGATAGCGCTCCTGCTGCTGGGTTGTTGTCCTCCTACGGCCCCCACCACGTCTCCTGGTGTACTGGCCTGTCTCCTGGTATCTCCTCCATGCTCTTGACACTGTGCTGGGAGACACAGCAAACCTTCTTGCCACAGCGCGCATTGATGTGCCATCCTGGATGAGCTGCACTACCTGAGCAACTTCTGTGGGTTGCAGAAACCGCCTCATGCTACCTCTAGTGGTGAGGGCACTGGCAAAATGCAAAAGTACCCAAAAATCAGCCAGAAAGGATGAGGACAGGGAAATGGTCTGTGGCCACCACCTGCAAAACCATTCCTTTATAGGGGTTGGCTTGCAAATTGCTTCTCATTTCCACCTGTTGTCTGTTCCATTTGCACAACAGCAGGTGAAATTGATTCACAATCAGTGTTGCTTCCTAACTGGACAGGTTGATATCCCAGAAGTGTGATTGACTTGGAGTTACATTGTAATGTTTATGAGTTCCCTTTATTGTTTTGAGCAGTGTATATATATATATGCACACATCTATTTTTACTCTTTGAAGGAGATAAACCTTCATATATATATATATATATATATATATATATATATATATATATATATATATATATATATATATATATATATATATATATATATATATTAATACATTCAGAATAAGCAAACCAGTAATCACAATAACTTGCACGCGATTAGTAGGATAGCCAATAGTAATTAAGGTGATTAAGAGTGTGGCCTTAAGATGGAGATTGGTTAACGAACTGGAGTGAATATCCTACACCATAGGCTTTGTGGCATAGTGCTTTCTATGAGTGAATTGAAGGGTTAGTTCACTAGAATAGAAAATTACCTGTTAGTCAGAGAAGCCTATATGGGACGGACTTACCTCCGTAAACCGCCTGGCGACAGATGCTATATTAACACATTTTTGCTGGGGACCTACTGGAACCCCCCCAAGGACCCCTGGGGGTCCCCGGACCCCACTTTGAAAACCACTGGCGTAGATGAAATCACTAGAGTGCCAGGGTAGAGCAGAAATTATAATAACACAGTATAGATTTTTATCTGCTTTTGTTTTAGAAACGTGCTGTACCTTTAGATTGGTTTCTGTAGTTCTGTCTGTTTTTATTTAATCTATTTATTAGTTGTTTGTACATTTTGTTTGACCTTTTTATATTGTTTTCACGTGAAAAAAAAACAAAAGGAAAGGCCTACCACTCTTTGGCTTTGGAGTATTTTCCACCAAATGAGATAAATACACATTCCATTAAGACCGGGAACGCATCTGTGTTTAGATCTGCATTTTAAAAAGTCCTGGGGTCTTGTTTCCATTGTGGTCCCATGTAATCAATTCCTCAACAGAGCATAGAATATGAACACGTTAATACATGTCATCAATAAAATAGAAATACAAAGACTTGCATTGGACCCTAGTCTGTCTGCTGTCAGTTTTGACAGTGTCGTGAGGACTGGAGAATAGAGACTTTGTTTGCACTGATCGACAATTTTGAGGTATTCTTACTTTACTGGAGTATTTCCAATTTCCAATACTTTTACTTCTACTTCACAACATCTCAGAGGCAAATATTATACTTTTACTCCACTACAATTATTTGAAAACTTTAGTTATTAGTTACTTTGAAGATTTGTATTATTTTTACAAAACAAACATTACCCACTTCAGCCCTATATATATTTTGGCCATTTGAAAATAGCAGATCTACAAGCTCACAATGTGTCGCAAAGCGACGACATTCTGCCGAATGAGTACTTTTACTTTCAGTATTTAAGTATATTTTAATGCAAATACTTTTGTACTTTAAGTAAATTGTGAATTCCGGACTTTTACTTGTAACAGAGTATTTCTACATTGCAGTATTGATAAGAGTAAATAATATGAGTACGTTTTCCACCACTGACACCTTGACAGTCTGCAGAGCAGAGAAGTAGAGAACAGGATGTGGTCACAGAGCAAAGTGGAAGCTGTGTAGCCAACTAATACTAAAATAGGACAGCACATAATTGTTTTATTTTGTTTTTACATGCAGATTTCTACAGAGAGCATGTCTGCATTTCACGTGAGACTCTTCATCTGGATGGCTGCTTCTTCAGGTAAAATAAACATCAAAATGACATTAAGAACACATAAACTTTTCTTTATACCGTACCGTTTGTCTTATTTGTCTGCTATTTTCAATGTATATAGCGTATATACATTTATTTTATACCTATTTGTTTTACTTCAGCCCTATAATAGGGCTGAAGTGGTAAAAGGATAAGGATAATTCCTTTTAACAGGTCGTTCATGAAAGTCCTTGCGGTCTTGTTTCCAATGAGAACCTGTGAGCAATTAGGGGTTAAAAGTCTTTCTCAGGGACAAATTTCATTCCATCAACACATATGCTAACCTGGCCTGGAATCGAACCTTGGGCAACCAGGGCCTCTGGCTCCCTAGGCAGGCTCACTAACCATTCAGCTATCGCCGCCCCTAACATATTATTCCTGGTTAATATGTTTTGTAATAATAATCAAAATCTACAAAGTAACTAGTAACTAAAGTTTTCAAATAATTGTAGTGGAGTAAAAGTACAATATTTGGATCCGAGATGTAGTGGAGTAAGTAAAAGTACTGAAAATTGGAAATACTCCAGTAAAGTCAAATACCTCAAAATTGTACTTAAGTACAGTACTTGAGTAAATGTACTTAGTTACTTTACACCACTACATAAAAGGATAACAAAAAGCTTGTTGCTATATTGTAAATACGTAGATACCTTTTTTGTTTTTGATTCCTTCCTTTATTCTCTCCTTTTTTCCCATTTTATCTTACACTTTATAGTATAACATTTTGTTTTCCCCTTTAGAGTATAACATTTTGTTTTATACTTTATAGTATAACATTTTGTTTTATACTTTATAGTATAACATTTTGTTTTATACTTTATAGTATAACATTTTGTTTTATACTTTATAGTATAACATTTTGTTTTATACTTTATAGTATAACATTTTGTTTTATACTTTATAGTATAACATTTTGTGTATAATGCTGATAATATTTTGTGATTTCCAGTGGTGTCCAGTGATGTGAAGCAAGTTTTTAGATCAGCTCTTTTTAGCTAAGAGCTTTGGTGTAGAGGAAAGACAGGAGGAGGCCAAGTTCAAAGAAGTATAAAGGGTTTAAATTAAAATGTTAAATAAAAACCTTGATGTTTGTTCCAGATGCAGTGACCCCAGCAGAACAAGCCCGGCAGAGCCCCCAGTGTCTTCCAGCCCCGGTTCCTGTTACCTGACTGTCTGGAGTTTATTGATGGGGAATTTTATTGTATTTTTAGTATTTCCTTTCTAATGTGTGAACACCACACTGATGAAGGTCCAGAGGGACCAAAATATCTGTCAATTTGAATAAAAGCTGATGCTGCTGAGCAATAGCATTGTGCTGGATCTTTATAACTATTTCTAAGTAAACTGTTGTGTATTAACTACACACAGTTATGGTTGTTGGCTATTTGTAGTGTCTGTTCCTTTAAGTGCTGGGCTGGGGGGAGTGTCTCACTTGAGTGTATGCAGTTGAATGGAGCTCCAACTTTAACGTTTCTACTCCACTACATCTCAGAGGCAAATATTGTAGATTTACTCCACTACAATTATGTGAAATCTTTAGTTACTAGTTACTTTGTAGATTTTGATCATTATTACAAAACATACATTAACCACTTCAGCCCTATACATTTTGGCCATTTGAAAATAGCCGATCTACAAGCACACAATTAGTCGCGATGAGACGCATGGCGAGCTTGTAGATCGGCTATTTTCAAAAGACTCTTATTTTGAAACTTGTGAAATGGGACATTATGCATAATGAGAACTTTTACTTTTGGTACTTTAAGTACATTTTGATGCCAATACTTTTGTACTTTTACTCAAATATTTTTTTTTATTCTGGACTTTTACTTGTAATATTTCTACATTGCAGCATTTATACTTTTACTTAAGTACAACATTTGAGTACTTTTTCCGCCACTGCTTTTGCAAAAACTACTTCAAGTACAAAGGCAATTTGCAACAACCAGAAGTTGTGGTTCAAACAGGACAAAGCGCTGTGGGCTACCAATTCATGCACTTATGAGCAGAGAAAGTGCACAGTACTTCCTTTCTACATGCAGTCTCCTACACAGAGCAGCTTGCATGGCGTTGAGAATGTCTGCTTTTAAGGTAGTGGGACTCCTCATCTGCATAGCAGCTTCAGGTATGATGAACTCCTACCTATCTATATATTTATATTCAGAATATATATTTGGTTGTTAACGTTGTTGTTGAAACGTACTATAGTTGAAGTGTATAAGCCAGCGGTGGCAAAAGTACTCTCATTTAGTACTCTTACTAAAAAATACTCTGTTACAAATAAAAGTCTTGAATTAAAAATGTACTTGAGTAAAAGTACACAAGTATTGGCCTCAAAATGTACTTAAAGTACCAAAAGTACCAGTACTCATGTCCCATTTCAAGTTTTCAAATGTATAAACATCTTATGCGAGGCATTGGGAGCTTGTACATCGGCTATTTTCAAATGGCCGAAATGTATGTAGGGTTGAAGTGGTTTTGTAATAATAATCCAAATCTACAAAGTAACTAAAGTTTTCAAATAATTGTAGTGGAGAAAAAAAGTACAATATTTGCCTCTGAGATAGAGTGGAGTAGAAGTAATAGTATTGGAAATTGGAAATACTCAAGTAAAGTACAAATATAAGTACAAATACCTCACAATTGTACTTAAGTACAGTACTTGAGTAAATGTACTTAGTTACTTTACACCACTGCTATCTATATATTTATTTGGTTGTTAACGTTGTTGAAACCTACATTAGTTGAAGTAGACATAACCATGAAGCCTAATTGAAACATGGCTTTAACTTATTTATTTTTCCTCAGATGAAATTCTAATAGTTGGGACTTGGGATATTGGCAATTTGTTTATTTATGTCTTGTACATTGTTTATTATATCGTTACTATTATGTTGTGTTGATTGATTGGTTGAATATTTTATTAGCCAAAAATGCCAAACAGCACGAGTACAGTCAAACACTTGGGTCTAAAAGGATAACACTGAAAAAGTCCTTGCGGTCTTGTTTCCATTGGGGTCCTATGTATTCAATTCATTTACATATAAAAAATAACAACGTGTAATGATTAATTTCCAGTGGTGTCCAGTGATGTGAAACAAGAGCACGTTCTGAAGGGACAGGATGTACATCTACTCATCCAGAGACCTGAGCTGATACAACAAGACCCTGAAGAACTTAAGTGGAAATTCAACGCCAAGAACATTGTAAGATACACTTTCAGTGTTGAAAAAACTCTTATACATCCAAACTACCAAGGAGGAAGAGTTGATTTTTCTTTGGAAAATTATTCTTTGCTATTGAAGAATCTGCAGCAACAAGACAGTGGACTTTACCAAGCAATAGTGTCTAAACACGAAGATATCACTGTTTCACAGTACAATGTGATCGTTCAAGGTAGGTTCATATTTCTAATGTTCCTTATTAAGACCGGGAACGCATCTGTGTCATTTTTAGATTTCTTTGGCTATTAAAAACGATAGCAGATATACAAGCTCATAGCGTTGCACCGAGTGCCGCGCTACAAGCTTGTAGATCTGCATGGGGGGGAAATGAGGGTGGGGGGGGGGCGGTTATGGGGTGGGTATGGGGCTTGGGCTTCAACTCAACCGGGTCCGTTTGGGTTAGATTGTAATTTCAGGCCTGTTGAAAACTCTAAAGCAGTGGTTCTCAAACATTTTCATGTCAAGGACCCCAAATTGACATGCATTTGGCTGCAGACCCCCATCTGAAAATATTTTCTGCCAGGGAAAAATGTTCAAGATTTATAAAAATGTTTCGAAAATAGACGATCTACAAGCTCAAAATGGCCAGTAATGGGACGTGTTGTGAGCTTGCAGATCGTCTATTTTCAAACAAAGTATAAAATAGGGTTAAAGTGGTTAAACTGTTCCTCGTTTGCTGTGGACCCTTTGGAACTCCCTCAAGGACGCATGGTGGTCCCCAGACCACACTTTGAGAACCACTGCTCTAAATATATGATAAATATATTATTGTAATTTAAATCCTATATTATACAACTGTAGAATTGAAGAAACTTTGAGAATAAATTATTTTTGCACAAACTTATCACACTTAAGAACTCAAAGGCCACCCTAAGAGTGCTCTTCAGTGTGTGTAGATTCTGTTCTTACCTAAGAACAGATCACAGCTAAGAAAATATTGGAGTATACCAAAATCTTCTTAAAAACTTCTTAAGTGGGTTTAAGAAGAAATTTCCTCTTAAGAACGGTCGCTGCATGAGGCTCATTGTTTTATTAAATTTAAACTTATTTTTTCAGATGCAGTGTCTCCAGTACATCTGGCCGTGGTCTCAGTGTGGTCCAGCTCTGATTCCTGTAACCTGACAGTGACCTGCAGCAGCCAGGACTACTCTGTCACAAACACCTTTACATGTGACAACAACCATCACTGCTCTCAGCATGGAGGAGGGGAGAGTTCAGAGGTCACCACCTCTACCGGTCACCTCTCTGTCTACCTGTCTGAGGAGGGGTCAGTCGTCTTCTGTAACCATAGCAACCAGGTCAACAGGAGTATCGACACCAAGCAGATTACACCTCTGATGTGTCAACTGGATTCAGGTGAAACATGTTTCACTTTTCATTTGTTTATACATTTTGAATGTAAGTTCAAAAGCTGAACAAGAGTACGGGCCGTATTCTGAGGCAGTAATAGTACATTTTATTCCAGCCATTTTAAAGAGCAGATATACATACATACAGTTAAGTCCACTAATGCTCGTGGCACCGAAAAGGTGTAGACTGAAGCTAAGGTTTATTTTGCTTACCCTTTTTGAAAAGTAACTACGTTTTTAAATGTAGTAAAACAGTTTCAAACATTGGATTAACTAAGCTGAAAACATCGGACATATTGACAAAAATGTAAAATAAATCTAAGCAAACATTGGTTTAACAAAATTGAAAAGGCAAAAGACTTGTGCCTACACTATTTGAAAAGTAACAAAAGTTTCAAAACAAAACAAAATAACACAGTTTCAAACGCTGGTATATAATATATATGTTTCTATGCTTCATCATACTATGTGGCTTTTTGACCACAGAATATGGGTCCATTTCTACACACAGATGTACATTCGATGCTTCACCATACTCTGTGGGTAATTGTCCACAGAATATGGTTCTATAGAGCATCGCAGTTGCGCAGAATCCGGGTGCCGGAAGTAAATACTCAATGCATTTTTCCCATTGACTTTTCCAAAAATATTTATATCAATGAATTTAAGCCTAGAATCAAACCATCCAGGATTCTGGTGAATCATGACCATAAAACCTTTTTTTCTGTGATTTTTTAAATTTTATATTTAATGATATGATATACTATGTTTAATAAATACCCTTTGTTTTGCCGTTTTCAAAAAAGTTTTTTCACAGAATCAAACGTTTTATGGTCATGATTCACCAGGATCCTGGATAGCTTGATTCTAGGCTTAAATTAATTTATATAAATATTTTCGGAAGAGTCAATGGGAAAAATGCATTGAGTATTTACTTCCGGCAACTGCAAGTGGGCGGGAACTGCGACGCTCTATAGCTCCACACACATATTTTCATACACTGGCAGGCTGGCAGCTTGGTGTGTGACATGCAGCAAATAGGTGAACTGCCCATTTCAGGAGGATTACCGTGTTGTAGGAGAAGTGCAGTAGGGCACTGTTTCCCAAACAGTGGTTCGGGACCCATGTTTGGGTCGCGGACCAATTTGTATGGGTCGCGAGTAAATATCACCTTTTTTTCCTACATAAAGAAAATAAATTATTTCAAAAGATCTTTTAAAAGTTATAAAGTCACAACTTTTCATCAATTAAAAATAATTCCAAAATATTTCAAAAGTATTTCACAAATACAATTTAAAAAAAGAATAATTTCCATAAATAAATAAAAAGGCGTTTAAGAAGTAGAGAAAATAGCAGATCCACAAGCTTGCAACACAGCGCAAAGTGACGCATTGCGAGCTTGCAGATCTGCTATTTTCACTAGTTTGGGTCCCGGGCAAACGTCTAATTTCTCTTTTGGGTCTTGAGCTAAAAGGTTTGGGTGTGTCTTGTTTAAAAATCAGCAGTGCTCCGCAATTCTGGGGTCTTGTGGCCCACATAGGTCAGGAGCCTGTTGCTTACTGTATTGTCATATTCTTTATGTATGTAAGTACAAAGGGAAATTGACAAATAAAGTGATTCTTGAAATGCAAAAACTCGTTAGTGTTTACTGTACTGTCCTTCACGTACGACCAATCGACTTCAAATGTGGCTTACTGTGAGATGGTGATATTTTAGCACTTGTGGTTAGAAAGGCTTCCTCTAAGCTGTACAGCCGACCTCGAGAATGAACCTATGGTTTTCGTTAACAACAATGACATTCGCTGAAATGTTAGAGAACACTGAGTCATCGTTACACAGGCTAAACATGCTCGGCTTCACAGTAAAATGCTTATACAGCATGATGGAGGACCTGAAAATAGAAGAGATATCTTTTGATATGAAATCCACTATTCTGTCATGCCTACTCCCCTGTATACATGGCACCCATTTAAGATGTGGGACATGGTTTCAGCTATGTGTTGTGACATGATGTATATATTGAGGAGCATGATTGCCTGGAACCAGATGGAGAGGTTAAGTTTAGATGGTAAAACCTGCAACCTCGCCTTCAGAGTAAAGACAACAATGAGACATGCAGTCTCGCACGCACACACGTGCACGCACACGCGTGTGCACACACACACACACACACACACACACACACACACACACACACACACACACACACACACACACACGTCATTTTACTCATTTATTATGTCAGAAAATGTGTCAAATCAAGAATCAAAAACATTGTGTCATATCAGTCTCTTCTGTGTGTTCACAGGTCATAGGTCAATACTGTCATACATTATTGCGGCTGCACTGGTTGTCATATGTGGAGCTGCTCTCATCTTTGTCTGCATTTATAACAAAAGTAAGTTCCAGCATTACAGGACTTTCACCATTTCACCACTGAATGAAAAGAGCATCCATTTCATACACACACACTGTGCAAAAAACATTTAATATGCAAGCTTTCAGTTAGAGACCTTCTTCAAGGCATGATGAACAGGTATACTGTAGCACAGTGTTGTAAAGTAACTAAGTACATGTAATTAAGTACAATTTTGAGGTACTTTTACTTTACTGGAGCATTTCCAATTTTCAGTACTTTTACTTCTACTCCACTACATCTCAGAGGCAAATATTATACTTATACTTCAGTTTCTAGTTACTTTGTATATTTTGATTATTATCACAAAATATACATTAACCACTTCAGCCCTATATACATTTTGAGTATTCTACATTGCAGTATTGATACTTTTACTAAAGTAAAACATGAGGGTACTTTTTCAACCAATGCTGTAGCAAGTGAATGCTATAACATGAAGGGTTGAGAGAACATCACTTTGATTAGCCTTAATACAAACTCCTGTGCTAATGAGTTGAAACTGTCACTAAACATCAATGGAATAGTAGTCCTGATATTAGTAGACTACAAATAAAAAAGACTGTGTCAACATTAAAATATACGATCATTAAAAGTCTCCAAAACCTATATATTCTATAAGTCATCATGGTGAATGTATGTCTTTATTCAACAGGAACTTCTTCCTTTCTGAGACAAATTGGGAACTATGGGAATGTAATTATTGGAATATAATTGTAATGTATACAGGTGTATCCAGTGTTGCCTGAATCTCAACGTTTTGAATATTCTGTGAATAATAAGTCATACAAATTACACTTAAAATCTAACTGATACAGGAATCTTTTTGCCTGGATAGGTCCTGCCAAAAGCATTTCCCATTTGGACAGGTCTCTAGGCAATTTTTTAACAAATCGCTGTATTAAGATGAGAACAGTGTTTTAATTACTTAGTGACTTGACTGAAACAAACAGAGACTTAATTGTCACAGAATGTTTGGAGTGTTTTGCAGTGGTTATCAAGAAGACAAAATAGAGCCCCTAAAGGGGAGTTTGACTTTGCCAGACATGTTGTTCTGCTCAAGTGGAAGGATGCTGCCCCCCCGCCCGTGCTCAGTCAGTGGCTATGTGATATAATGTCCTGTCTTAAAGTGGAAATGTGGCGGTTCTCAATTACCGGCTCTGAGAAAAAAAAACTATAAGACCTGGGGTCAGCTTATGATATTCTACTGTATCACAACACACAAACTATAGTGTGGCATACTTTTGCTTTGAGTGTAACACCAGACTCATAACTCACAGAGCGGCCATAGCTGAGTGGTTAGTGAGCCCGCCTAGAGAGCCAGAGGCCCTGGTTGACCCAGGTACCATTCCAGGCCAGGTCAGCAAATGTGTCGATGAAATGAAATTTGTCTTTATTTATCTGCTCTAGCTGCTTATTTTTCATTTTTTCTTTTCTTTTCTGAGATTGTGCCTTACAACTCCACCTTCCTGGTGGCTGTTCTTATTTTGAAAAGAAGATTTAAAAAAAGATTTTGAAAAGAAAAGAAGACAAAATAAAGGTTGTAATGTTACCACCTATGACACTCCTCCAACATGGTGGCATGTTCCCTGTAAACCTTCCCCAAACATTCCATGATGAGTGCCGGATGTTGAATTTTATCCATATTTCCTGGTGACAAAAGCGTAGTCATAATTGACTGGCACCAATTTTCTTGTTCTGTTTTCTTTTGTTTTAGGGAATGCAAGAACTGACTTGTCAAATACAATATAATGGTTCTTTTCAGGTAAGACTCTTTTAATTCACTTTTCATCATCACTGCCTGAGCTTCGCCAGTTGCACTGGGAAAAACCCTTTCAAAGCATTTAAAATACTGTTTTTGTTTAAAGTTAAAGGGATAGTTCACTCCCAAAATGACTTTTTTTCTATCAGTCACCCCATGGAGACTTGAATTCATGGATATTTATTAGTTTTTGTTGCATTCCTAAGACAATAATTTGATGACCAGCGGTTCCGGTAGGAGACATAGGAGACTCTTTGTGTCTCCTACCGGAAGCGCTGCCGGTCACCACATTATTGGCTTAGGAATGAGACAAAATATATATATATATCCATGAATTCAAGTCTCCATGGGGTGACTAATCGATAGAAAAAAAAGTAATTTGGGGGGTGAACTATCCCTTTAAAGTTGAAGAAAAGTTAGTTACAGTACACAGATTAATACACTGTATATAAAAGGGGGGGGGGGGGGGGGGGGGGGGGGGAGTTGAGTGACGGTAAAATTTATGAAAGAAAGTCAAAGGATGTGTTTTTGCTCTAGCTTCCAGCAATGGGGAATCCAGGACCTGTTAATGGACAGGAGGATCCTGGACCTGAAGTTTCTTCTCCACCAACCATCCAGGCTTAGGGTCTTTTGCCCTCATGTTTTTTTTAATGTTTTTTAGATGTGTTGTTTTTATATGCAAATGTTGTTATTCTGTGCTGTATACCACTTTGAGGGTTGTTTCAAATGTAAAGTGCATATAAATAAAATCTATTATTATTATTTTTACATAATAAGATTTTTATATAGTATATATATATTATTTTTATATTTTAATATATATTTTTACATAGAAGGCTTGTCAGTCATCTATGATGTATCTATTAGGTAGGAATGACTCCAAGAGCAGAGGTTATACAAAAGCCACTTTATCACACATCCAAAGTCACATCAATCAGCCAGTAGGCCTACACATTTAAAATGACTGCACATCAAATCCAAATAATTTGTCCATTTGACCAAACAAACATATCAGCAGTGGTGTAACTAGTAACTAAGTACATTTACTCAAGTACCGTCCTTAAGTACAATTTTGAGGTATTTTTGACTTTGCCTATTTTCAATACTTTTACTTCTACTTTACTACATCTCAGAGGCAAATATTGCACTTTTTACTCCACAATAATTAGAAAACTTGTGAAACCGGACATTCTGCATAATGAGTACTTTTACTTTTGGTACTTTAAATATATTTTGATGCTAATACTTTTGTACTTTTACTCAAGTTAATCTGGATTACCGGACTTTTACTTGTAACAGAGTTTTTCTACATTGCAGTATTGATACTTTTTCCACCACTGTTTATGGGGCCTGTTTCCTTCTCTCGCCATTCGTAGAGAAGCAACATTGTGTTTTATTCATTTATAATGCCCTGTGTGGCAAAAAGCTCCCATTGGCTTTCTTGTTTTTTTTTTAATCCTATTTAGTTGACCTTGTATTTGAACTGTACTTTCATGTGCTTTTTTTCTGCAAACTTCTAAATAAAGTACTCAATCAATAAGCTCCCATTCTATTCAACTTAATTTTTGGAACCAAAAACTAGGGGATATCAAACATGCTCACAGACACACATTTCACTCATCACTCCACCAATGAACAGTGAACAAGGAAATCTTCTATGCTCCAGACAAAGAACCAACTCCAGGACAACTGATCTCTATAGAGACATTTAGGGTGGATTCAGACTATGGTCCCAGGTGAGCATTATTGCCACACGTTTGTACTTGCACTGTACTTGTTGAGTGAGCCTTTCCTCTCAGACATAAAGCCACTAGTTATGTATTTGTGGCTGAAATTATAACCCTCTCAAGCTGCCTGTGACTGTACAAGAGAACTGTTTTCAGTACATCAGGGATATAAATAAGATGGACGTGTATGAATAGTGTGCAATATGGGGAAGAACAAATCATCAAAGGTAAGACTGATACAGTATATGTCTTGTCTTATTTGTATTCACACGATCATTGTTCACATCTTTATACAACTAACATAAATCTGACTATTGTACCATTGTAATGGCAATAAATATAAAATCTGTTAAGTTCACTAAGTCATTAATTTAACTAAAAGGCCTACTCTTGTTTTTTTTAATCTTTTGTGAAATTCTGGTGACTGTGAAGCATCTCTTGACAACTGGTCAGCAAAAACAAGATGCTGGTCTTCTAACATATCTAGCTAAATAGTAACCTACATCTAACATGTACAAGCTCACGACACGTTCGCAATCCGAACGTGTCGAATCCAATCTGACCCTTTATCTGTACTTGGAGGCATTAAAAACACCGGTCGTGTCTTTCCAGTCTAATTTCAGGCTTTTATTTGTGTAAGGTAGGCTACAGGAAGTCGCCTGCTTCCAAACAACATTGAGTGATGTTTTTTTTGTCACGTAGGAGCCTCAAACAAGGTTGTTAATTACACTAAATACGCACTTTTTGTTTTATTACATATTTACACCTGTGATTTATCTTTTCCAGTCCCAAAAACTGATGCCATTAAGGTCTATCAAAATCCCTTACAACCATAAGTAGGACCTATTGGTTTAAGGATTGTTATAAGGGCCATAGTAGGGGAGTATTTACCGTGGAGGCTGTACCAGGGTGGCAGCAGCCAGCTGTCTGTCCAGGCCTGATCTCTCAAGAACAGATTCTGCTCTGCGTTTGAATCTGTCGGGGGGGGTTCGTCATATCGCGTACGCACTGGCCTACAAGTGGGCATGCCTTCAGATCAGGAAGCAGGCCGCGCTCTGTGTGTGTGTGTGTGTGTGTGTGTGTGTGTGTGTGTGTGTGTGTGTGTGTGTGTGTGTGTGTGTGTGTATGTGTGTGTGTGTGTGTATATGTATATGTATATATATATATATATATAGTGATTATAATGCATTATATAAAGTGGTACAGCGTATTCTTCAACAGCATAGATAGGAGCATGACAAGCATCTTTTGCAAAAACTAGTTCACCGGAAGTTGCGGTTTAAACGGGACAGAGCATGTGGCTATAAATTCATGCACTTGAGAAACAATGAGAATAGAAACACATAGTACTTCCTTTCTACATACAGTCTTCCATACAGAGCAGCTTGCCGTTGAGAATGTCTGCTTTTTAGGTATAGTGGGGCTCCTCATCTGCATAGCAGCTTCAGGTATGATGAACTCCTATCTATATATTTATTTATATTCAGAATATATATTTGGTTGTAACTTGTTAACGTTGTTGTTGAAACCTACTATAATTGAAGTGTGTAGACATAACCATGAGTGCATGCTACACAGGTTACATGTTAAACTGCATGCTACACAGGTTACATGTTAAACTGCATGCTACACAGGTCACAGGTTAAACTGCATGCTACACAGGTTACAGGTTAAACTGCATGCTACACAGGTTACAGGTTAAACTGCATGCTACACAGGTCACGGGTTAAACTGCATGCTACACAGGTCACAGGTTAAATAAAATGCATGCTACACAGGGACTACTAGGGAGTCACTCGTAACGTTGCTAAAGAAATTAGTGCTGAATTGTCAGATGTCATGAAAGCTGTGAAGAACACACCCTGTTCTACTTCACCATTCTGAGGTTCGATGGATGGATCCTTATTTATCACGCATGTTGAAGTCATGTGTCTAGTCAGGAGTTTTTACTTCTCCAAAACAGCACAGAGCTGACTGACAATTTCTTTTGCTGTTCAACTTTTTCCTTAATTCTCATTTTCCACCTTTTTGGTTACGCTATAACAGGGACTGTGAATTTGAGGTGAAGATGCATCGTTGTAAAACGTTTGCAGTCATATTCCTGCTCCTGGCTCTGTCGGCTCTGATCTTTCTGCTGCGTGACAACAACATTCTTCAGGTGAGAACTCGATGTTGAGTGAAATTATTTCATGGCATTTCATTTCTAAACACCAACAATCAGAAAAGGCCTGTATAACTCAATGCATTCCTTCCCTTCCCCCTTTAACTTCAGAATTTAAACTGATATTTCTATTGTCGCTCTTGCTAATATTTGTTAATCTCCTCTCCTCAAACCCTCAGATTACCCAACAGATCACACTTAAAATCAATTTGAACACCATCCTCCTTGAAGGTTCACCTCCTCAACACCACAATCTCAGCCTCTGGAGCTGCCAGGGACAGAAGCTGTCTCCTGAGGATGCTCTGGAGGAACACTCCCTCCTAGACTCCATAGACTGGCCTGAACATCCACACTTTCCTACAGGCGTGAACTTCAACTTCAATCAGACCAGTGACCCCGCACACAGCCACTTCACTATCCTCCCAGCAGAGGGAGGTAGAGAGCGGCACGTAGGGGGGCATCTGCAGGCTCTCATCCAAATGCACGACTTCCAGGGACGGCCCAAACGCTACGGGGGAGACGTCTTGCTCGCTCGGCTGCACGAGCCGACCCTCGGAGCGGGCGTGGCGGGGCAGGTGGTGGACCACCTGAACGGCTCCTACTCTGCCGTGTTGCCCTTGCTCTGGGAGGGCCGTGCGCAGGTGGAGGTGACACTGGTTCATCCCAGTGAAGCCGTCACCGTGCTGCGCAGACTCACCAGGGAGCAGCCAGACAGGATATTCTTCCAGAGCGAGTACCGCTCAGGCTCTGTCTCTGAAACCACAGTTTGTAATGTTTGTCTGCCAGCAAGCCAACAGCAGCCACTTTGCAATCATACAGACCTCCACACGGGAGAGCCCTGGTACTGCTACAAGCCTAAACAGCTGAACTGTGAAAAACGCATCACCCACGTCAAGGGAGGCTTCAACCAAAACATCAGATCTGATGAACAGACACTCTTTCAAAAGTAAGCAAGGGGGGAAACTGATCTCTTGTTTTCTTGGTCATTTTTTTTCTTCTTTTTGTTTTGCTCAATACTAAATAAATCTTGTGTCTATTTCTCCACAGTCTGATCAACATGAAAGTCCCAGTTAAAGCTTCAGTGTCTGACAGTGTCAGAGTGTTGCCTAAGGAAAAAGGTGAATGATGAAACTAGCTATTAAAGGGGTATTTCACAAAAAAACGTCCTGGGTCATTTTAATATCCTGCACTCTGGATAGTTTTTAAGTTCAATATTTAGATAATTGATATTTATTTGATCAGACACGCCCCCATCCTTTATAATTCCATTGAACTTTACACTCCATTTTAACCATGTCAAAGCTGAAAACACGTACCTGGTTCTAGTGGCTGATATTGTCCTTCTAATGCGTGAGGGGCTGTTTTATCAATTAATTAGTCTCTTTATTTTTCTCATTTGCAAAAACAAAAAACGACACATTAGAAGGACAATATCAGCCACCAGAACCAGGGACGTGTGTTTTACGTGAGTCTAACACGGTTACAATTGAAGTTCAACGGACTTATGTAGAAGGGTAGCATGCATGCTGAATATCAAATGTCTACATATTGAATCAAACTACTTAAAAACTGTGTGGGGTGCACAAAAGCCAGAGTAGACGTTTACAATTAAAAGTGTTTTAAAATACAACAACAGCCACGCTGTTCCCATGTGGATCCTGACTTCCACCGTGTGATGTTTTCTAAATGAATGTTTTACTTGTTGTTCACATAAACGACCCAGAGGTGAAGAACTGCAGCGTGACGCCCCCTGGACCCCCCTCTGGACCCCCCTCTGGACCCCCCTCTGGACCCCCCTCTGGACCCCCCTCTGGATATTACTACCAGGGAGTGTGGCGAGCCCTCGGTGGCACCACAGTGCATCAGTTCAGCGATGCCTCTGCCATCACACAGTGCCTGAGGAACAAGGCCGTACACATGTATGGAGACTCCACCGCTAGACAGTGGTTCGAGTACCTCACTGCAACTTTACCAGGTAACATGTACTGTACTGTAGGCCAGTGATTCTGAAAGATTTTAATTTCAAGGACCCCCAGTTTGATAAGCATTATAGGCCACGGACGTCCTTTTGATTCAATGTTTTAACTCTGGGACCCCCCATTCTACATTGAGGGTGTTCATTTATCTCAGGGTGTTACAGATCCGTTTTTGGCACCCCCTGGTCCATACCCCGTACCTCTTGAATTTAGCTCCTTCAGCTCCATAGCTCCATCAAAACTATCTTTCTGTCAAAAGAATGGTTCTAACCTGCTCCACAGAAAACACAAGCATATACTGTAGAGATGGAGAAATTACTTCAATTTACTTTTCTTGACCAGCAACTAGTTAGGACTGCTGCACAGTATTACTCCATCAACTGCCCACAGTCTGAAAATCCACTAGCACATGGTTTCATGTCAATTATGCAATAAGTCATAGACTCTAGACTCTATTTTTTTTTTTTTTAAACAATTCTGTCCTAATTGAAAAACAGATTCATAGTGGTTGTATTTGAACATATTTAAAAATGACTAATTTCATACATATTTTGTAGTGTAATGATTTCAAGTGAACTTAAGTGACATTAAACTACTCCTTATTTGTCTGGGGACCATCCAGTCAAGGACCCCTGGTGGGCTGGGGACCAATCACCACCCTAGCACTCCTAATTTAATTTCGTCAGCACCTCATCTGTTTAGATATTCACATTATGTTACTTACAGTAGATCATAAGCCATGTGTCTACCTGCTAGCCTACACACATGCTTGTTTTAGCAGCACTCACTCACACACACTTGTTGTAGGATTCATGACGCCTACTCTGATTTTGCTCTGTATTAGTCTGTCTCTCTGGATAAGAGCCTCCAGCTCTCCCCCCAACTGTGTGGAAACGTGTAGATCTCTCTGTTCCAGACCTCAAGGAGATGGACCTGCACAGCTTAAAGCAAGTCGGACCGCTCATGGCGGTGGACACCGGCCATAACATCCTGGTGAAGTACCGCTGCCACGCACCCCCGATACGCTTCGCCACCGTTCCCACCAGCGAGCTGCGCTACGTGGCCAACGAGCTGGACGGCCTGGCCGGGGGTCCCGACACCGTGGTGGTCCTCAGCGTCTGGGCCCACTTCGGCACGTTCCCCGTCGAGGTCTACATCCACCGGCTGCGGGGTATCCGCAGGTCCGTGGTGCGCCTCCTGGACAGGGCTCCCGGGACCCTCGTGGTCGTCCGCACGCCGAACCTCAAAGCTCTGGACCTCTACGAGACCCTGACCAACAGTGACTGGTACTCGTGGCAGCAGAACAGGGTGCTCAGGGCCATGTTCAAGGGCCTGAGTGTTGTTCTGGTGGACGCCTGGGAGATGACGCTGGCACACGACCTGCCTCATCATCTGCATCCACAGCCCCCCATTATCAAAAATATGATCCATGTTCTCTTGTCAAACATCTGCCCACAGACACAGAGGTGACCGACTAGGCTTGTGTGATAATGTAATACAAATCTAATCATGTGGCTATCAGGAACCACATAGGAACGCTGTGGCTCCAGTGTGGATCTCAGACTTCATGTGGTTCAGCCTGTGACGGCATTCATGTGACGTTAGGATCGTGATGACAGTGTGTAAATACGGGCACATCATCACACCCATACTCCATTCACTGCTCTGGCTTCCCATCTCCTCCCGGACAGAATACAAGATCTCTGTTAAAGGAGTAGTTCACCCAAAAACAAAATCTTATATTCTATCAATTACACACCCCATGAAGCATTGAATTCATGGAGATTTTTTAGTTTTGTCACATTCCTAAGCCAATGATTTGATGACCGGCGGAAAGATGCTAATGTATCCGGTAGGAGACTCAAAGGAGTCTCTTTGAGTCTCCTACCGGAAATACACCCGGTCATCAAATTATTGGCTCAGGAATGCGTCAAAAGCAACAAAGAAAAACTCCTATACCTCAATGAACTGCTCAAGCCTCAAACCTCCTCTCTGGATAACCGCCTCCTAGCCCCCATCACCAAGCTCCGCCCCATGGGCTTCGACCAGGCCTTCTGTTCAGCTGCCCCTCCACTGTGGAACTCACTCCTGGACCAGCTAAGTGCTCCTCAGTCTATAGATGTTTTCAAGAGAGGACTAGAGACTTTCCTTTTTAATAAAGCATTCCGTTAGATTTTCCTGTTTTACCCTCTAGGTTTTTTGCCCCCAAGTTTTTAAATGTTTGTTTAGGCTCTTTTTATTTTAGATGTGTTGTTTTATGCAAATGTTTTTATTTCATGCTGTAGCACTTTGAGGTTTGTTTCAAATGTAAAATAAAATGTATTATTTTGTATCATTTATTTTATTATTATTATTATTATGTCAGTAATCTATGATGTATTTATTAGGTAGGGATTACTCCTATTTTCAATACTTTTCTACTCCAATACATCTCAGAGGCAAACATTGTACTTTTTACTCCACCACAATTATTTGAAAACTTTAGTTACTAGTTACTTTGTAGATATTGATTATTATTACAAAACATGCATTAAATACTTCAGCCCTATCTAAACTTTGGCTGTTTACGTTAAGTATATTTTGATGCCATTGCCCATTACGTTTGTACTTTTACTCAAGTCAATTTTGATTACCCAACTTTTACTTGTAAACAAACAGTGTTTCTACATAGTACTTAGTACTTCTTCCACCACTGTTTATGAGGCGTGTTTCCTTCCTTCCTTCATTTATAAGGCCCTGTTTTATTTGACAATAAGCTCCAATTGTATTCGACTTCATTTTTAGAAATGAATTTATACCCGTCTCAAGCTGCCTGTGACCATACAAGAGAATTGTTTTCAGTACATCAGGGATATAAATAAGATGGACGTGTATGAATAGTGTGCAATAGGAGGAAGAACCAATCATCAAAGGTAAGACTGATACAGTATATGTCTCGTTTGTATTCACGCGATCATTGTTAAAAAATGGTCGCTTTAAAAGTATAAGTAGGGGAGGGCGGGGGCGAATGACGCACCCTTTTCTATTTCCCTCCCTGCACAGAGATTAATTAATTTCATGTAACCATACTTTTTTGTGAACAAGAGACACTTGTCCTCTCCCATTACCCGCAGTCCGTTTTAATTTTAGTGAAACGAGTCCAACGCAATCGGTAAGTAAAGTGACGTTGCGCTACTCTCCGCACACGGCCACCAGTCGGGGCTAACGGTGCATACATGGGGGGCGGACGGCGCGGTCGGATGAAATGTCCAATAACAAGCACATAAGTTACATTTCTGGCATCTAACTCTCATTGATGCTTCAGTAGAATCCTACGAGCAAATGACCATGCTGATAGTCAAATAAATGTATCATGTTAATGTCGCCTCTGTCTGTTTCCTCAACTTTGTGCCAACACATGCGCCGTTCGCCCCTCCCTGTCTGTAAATGCACCGAGTGGCTTAATGCGCCGTCCGGCCCTCCCTGCCGTCCCCAGATGTTTTGCTAGCTAGCACAAAAGCTAATGAATATTTTTCAATGGAACCTTCTCTGAGAGTTAGCCCACAGATTAGCCTAACAGACAAAATCCATTTAAAATCGGCACCAAATAAACACAGCAGTACAAATGGAAAACACTCAAATACGGTATTTTTTACTACGGTGTGGAAATACACAAAAGTGGCTTCAACTCCGGCAATTTTGATCAGAACTGGGAAAAAGATCGTGTCTGATGTTTTCGACCGAAGACGAAGAGGGTGACGTCGCCGGATGTGACGAATTTTAAGTGTAGCATGAAAAAAGGTCCGACTTGCAACCGTCCCTCCGCACCGTTCGTACCGGCTCTACCCTAATATACGGTCGAAGGACCATATAAAAGACAAAATACTCAACTGGTTGTTTAGACCTGACCCAAGACCTGCTGTGATGGTATCCAAGCAGGAATTAAACCGATATGCCCCTTGGCCACAGAGGGAGAAGGAGAATCAGTGGGAACGAATATGTGGGACGTGATTATCTGGGTTGTAAGGCCAGCTATAGAGGTAGTTGTCTCTGGGTATCGCCGATGGATCTGAACTAACCCAGAGATTCCTTTGCCTTTCATGTCGTTGGCTGTAAAGAACGTTTCAGAGCTTACTTAACAGCATTGGTCATAAATGGATACCACCACGAGCTAGACGAGCTAGATTCTTCAACTTTCCTACAGGCCGGCGTGTACTTCAATCAGACCTTTCTTCAGTTTAGACTGCTGATAAACATTAACATTATACTGCCCTCAAAACAGAGGTCGCACAAACCCTAGTAAAAAATAGTAACCTACATCTACATGTACAAGCTCACAACACGTCACAATCCGATGCGTTATGAGCTTGTAGATCAGCTCTTTATAGCTCTTAAAGGCTTAAAGAAAGGAGGAGGCCAAGTTCAGACCCCTGGGGGATCCCAGTCAAAGAAGTATAAAGGGTTTAAAATGTTAAATAAAAACTTTGATGTTTGTTTCAGATGCAGTGACCCCAGCAGTCCTACACCCAGCAGGGCCCCCAGTGTCCTTCAGCCCCGATTCCATGTTACCTTAGCCTGGGTGCCAGCCTGCTTCGCTACGTTCGGCGGATTTTTTTTTCTCTCTGCGCTTCTCAGTCTGGAATGGCCCCGATTGACTCGTCTTGTAGAACTACACTGGAACTACATATGTTACGTTAGGCAACGTCGTTGCTGATTGGATGTTGTTCAAACGAATGACGAATCAAAACGATCACACCGTTTTTTTTGTCCCGCCCCGCACCACAGACCAATCAGAAGCCACGGTAGGTTTCGAACCTTGGCTGCTGTATCCCGCCTCCTGGAGATAGGAGGCATTCCAGACTGAGAAGCGCAGAGAAAAAAAAAAATCCGCCGAACGTAGCGAAGCAGGCTGGCACCCAGGCTAATGTTACCTGACTGTGTGGACTTTATAGATGGGAAATGTTATTGTATTTTTATTTCCTTTCTAAATTGTCCAACCCACCTGCATCTGAACAAAGTGGATGTGCAAATAATATTTCCTTTGCATAGAATTTGAATTTGTGACAATTACTATACTGTCTTACCTTTACCCTGTATCGCAAAATACCTGTAATAAATGTTTGTATTCCTCCATTCAAATACATGTCTAAATGGGATTCTGTCACAATGGATTTTATCCATTATTATTATAATTGTTCCTGGTTTAGTTGTAAAACAATGGTACTGTGTATACTGTATAGGCTATATTGGACCTGAAAACGTTTAAACATCTCCTTGGACCAAAAGTATATTTGGTTCTAAATAAACAATGGGACAAACACACTTACACCCTTTTAAGATGGAAGCAGCCCGTAAATCGTGTGTGATTCTGAGGGAGGCTCTATTTTGGGTTATTTTAAAGAGCCATGTTTCAGTACTTTTACTTCTACTCCACTACATCTCAGAGGGAAATGTTGTACTTTTACTCCATCACAATTACTTGAAAACTTTAGTTACTAGTTACTAGTTACTTTGCAGATATAGATTATTACATTATAACACATACATTAACCACTTTAGTCCTATAAAATAGGACTAAAGTGTTTTTTTATACCTTTTTTATACCTATAGGCTGTTGAAAATAGAATTCCAGACTTTTACTTGTAATGGACTGGACGTTATTTTATTTAGTTACCAGGGGTGGTCTAGATGTAATTTCTTTTTTTTTTCCTTGCCCCCCCCAGATCTCCAAATATTTTTCTGTGGCCCCCCCTGAGTAACTGGAGGAAAATGCATGACCCCCCCCCCCCCCCCCCCCCAAAACCATATTTGTTATATTCACAACCAACGAACATAAAATGAATACTGGTCGTTTCTGACGTTTATTATAGGCCCTGTTTAGCGCCCTATTTCACGTCAGGGTCCATTTGGTTCCATACTGTATGTGTCCTCTTGGGGTTACAAAAACACCCTAAACGAAAGAAAGATTGATTAACTACTTTAACTAGGCCTACAAGGCTACTCGTTTAAAATCAAGCTGTCAAAAACACAGAGTCGGACGTGAGTTCTCTCTCTCTCTCTCTAAAACCCTGCATACAAAGCTTCATATCGGCATGAAAGCATCAAATAGCCAAAGTAGACAAAATAGAGACTAACTAACCACAGAATGCAAAGAAAGAGTAGCGTGTCAGACAAACCAAAACGCGACACATCTGGCAAACACAATAACGCACGCACACACAGAGCCGCCCCCCACCCCGCAAACTTTACTCCACTCGCCTAGGAAAGTGTGACTGTGCGTGCGTGTCTCAAACACCAGCAGTCAGCAGACGCATGCGTTATGTGCGCAATGAGCGCATGCAATGATAGACAACAACATTGTTTATTAGACGTTATCAAAATGTCTATAACAGTGCTTTGCAATCAGCCTATTATTATTAGAGCCGTGGTCACGGGGAAAGTGCTAATCATCATTGTAAGCCCTCTGCACCACACACACACACACACACACACACACACACACACACACACACACACACACACAAGTGAAGTCCTTTAAGGTCGGAAACATCCAATTGATGCAACGGGTGATTCAATGGACAAGTTAGATGGTTCAGTCTGTTGTCATGTTGGCATCGAGTGGAGAACATTTACGCACAAGCAGGGTTTCACTCAGAAAGTCCCCCTTTGACATAGACTCCATCTCCTCAGTAACAGCACTGTCAAACAGCTCTGTCACCTCCACATTGTTCCTCTGCTCTGCAATGAGCTTCTCTCCAGACAGGGCCACGTCTCCTGACTCAACGGACAGGGACACCTCTGTCTCACATGGGACACTGACCTGCAGCGACTCCACTGACACCATGTCGGTCCCACCCACAACAGCACCATCAGTACCACCCTCATCCCGCTCTACCATAAAACTGTCACTCACTGTCAAGTCAATTTCACCATTATGGCTTGCCAGCTTTTCAGCCAAAGAACGGGTGACAACACAGGAGGCAAAAACAGTTGGAACAGACATGTGTACATCAGATTGAACATTTTCGCTCACATCACCATCACTAGCTTGAGGAGGTGCCTGACCAAGCTCCATTTCACGCAGGCGAATGGCCTTCTTTGTCTCCTCCCTAATCTGTACCATCTCAAGATTAGCATTCACTTTTAGCCCTTCCAACTCGATACGCTTCATTCCCAGCTCTATCTCCTTCAGCCGAACAAGATTCTCCACAGACAGTTCGACCACATAGTTAGATGATTCTGGACGGGAAGGACCAGGAAGCACCCCCTTATCACTCAAGCCCACCCACACCATCTGTTTGAGTATGGGCTTTCTCTCTAGTACATTTACCGTGATTTTATAGTGATCTACGATTGACCTCAAATGCTCTTTGGTACAGTGACTGAAAGCTTCTAGGGTAGGTTCCCTCACAAACTCCTCATGTTTAAACTCCATGATTCAAACCACAGTACCCAGCCTTAACAAAACAGCCAACCCACAACCCAAATCAAGGTTACTGCAACTTTAAGAACCTGCCAACTAGGTTAACCCCCCACACCAAAACAGTCAACCTTAACCTTCAAGTAGGCACTTGGCAAAAACAACAAATGGGATGCCACTCCACAGGTAACTGCACACACTCGCAGGGTTACTGAACCAAAACAAGAAATGACCAAAGCCATAATAAAGCCGCATGCTGCAGGCTTTTTTTGCCCCAATCTTTTCATAGACCTGATTACTTGTTTTTTGGATTGCTTGTTTCTCTCGCCAAACCTTCAAACCGTCAGAATCTGCGACGCTAAACGCTCTAATGTTTTTTATATAAGTGGTGGCAACATTTTGTGACACCACACGGGTCTTCCCAACAATAGCTAAGATTGAAGTCAGTGTGAACATGGCCAAATAATAACTTAATAGCCAAACTAGGTCAAATGAAGCACGCTAGCATTTAGGCTAACCCTCCTGCCTGAGGGTGCAGTAAAAGTTGCACTGTCTGTGAATGAGGGGAGGCAGCGGAGCAGGATTACTGCGGGGGGCGGGCCGTCTCCCCATTCGTGTCGCCATTGGCTTAAAGGAGTGAAGGACAGCCAGGACAGCCAATGACACTTAGGTGTCACTCAGGTGTCGCTTGGGTGTCGGACTAGTACTCAGTGTGTCTGTAGAGCCGCCAGCTTTCAGCATGCGGCTAAAAACAGTACCTGGCAATCCCTCTCAAACTAGAGACTCCTGCCACTAGGACTCTACTAGTTTTACAATTACAGATGTGCCACTTCAAAACTTCACATGTCCTGCCATCGCCAAGACAGTACATTTTCAGGGGATTCCCAGGGCAATAAGAGGGACAAAGAAGGGCATTTAAAATGGTGAATTATTTTGATGATCACTGCTTTTATGATGCTAATTAATTTGAGCAACTGGTCAAATCACCTTTCGCCTCATAATGAGTCTGACACCACCTTCAACACACATTCTTTTGTTCTCATGTATATGGATGTCTGTTGAAGGGAAAAATGGGGGGGTGTAGTGACAACTTCTTTTCAGGGGCAAAACAGTGCGTTTTAAGGGCAGAAAAGGGAGGAAAAACATGCATTTTCAGGGCACTTTCAGGGAAAGAACAGTAACGTGTGAAGTTTTGAAGTGGCACATCTGTATAGTCTACAATTTTAACCAAATGCCTACTTACTACACAAACATAAGGGTTTGCACAAGCCCCCAAGTTGCATTATGGGATCCCTAAATTATGTTTGTGAACCAAATTAATTTTGTGACGAGCCCCCAATTAACTCACCTAATAGGGAGTTACTGGCAAGGACGAGCCCCCAATTATGTTACGGCCACTACACTTGGCTCGAACACCAGTGACCATAACATAATAACAGGACAAAAATCAGGTCTCAATTGTAATAACATTTATTTTACATTCAGATAAACAAGTTCAATGCTGTTCATTCGTCATAGCAACCAGAATGTTAAATGTGCCAGGAGGGTAGAGACAAGGAATTACAAAGACCTAAATAAATGTCCTAACAAACAAAGTGATGGGCTGGCCAAGCTAAAAAGTGGGGAGTCTGGTGAGCCAGGCACTATGTGCCCGTCGCCTCACCAGACTCCCATAAACTACCAAAACATATACTAAAACTAAACTAACCAGTAACGAAAAAATCATGCCAAATAATACTTACAGCCAGCCCATTGGAACTGAAATAAGGAAACACACAAATAAGCAAGGGAACAAATCTACTGTTGTGCTCTGCTGGGGAGATAATAGACCATATTCACAGTGGCGGCCATATTGGAATTTAACATTGAAAGTGCCGCCACCCGGGGTGGCTACTTTCATTGACTACATAGAAACATGGCCGCCGTGTGAATAAGGTCTTATAGCCTACGCCCTAATCACACAAATGAAGCACAGCTGGGAAAACGGGAGGGGCAACCAGAGCACTCCCAGGTGAGTGACAGGTGTCTAGCCAGACCAGGGCAGCAGAGCCAGCAAGGCAGGGTAGACACTACACACAGGACAAATAAGCATTAGTAACACATGACATAAGCAAACAAAGACTATAGACTGAGGTGTGAATATGTGCTAGCACATAACATCTACATACAGTCTTGTCTTCCATACAGAGCAGCTTGCCGTTGAGAATGTCTGCTTTTTAGGTATAGTGGGACTCCTCTTCTGCATAGCAGCTTCAGGTATGATGAACTCCTATCTATATATTTATTTATATTCAGAATATATATTTATTTGTAACTTGTTAACGTTGTTGTTGAAACCTACTATAATTGAAGTGTGTAGACATAACCATGAGGCCAGTGATGGAAAACGTATTCAAATGTTTTACTTAAAAAAGTATCAATACTGCAATATAGAAATATTCTGTTACGAGTAAAAGTCCGGAATTCAAAATGTACTTGAGTAAAATTAGAAAAGTATTGGCATCGAAATGTACTTAAAGTACCAAAAGTAAAAGTAGTCATTGTGCTGAATGTCCCATTTCAAGTTTTCAAATGTATAAAAATCTTTCATAAATGCGACGCATTGTGAGCTTGTAGATCGGTTATTTTCCAATGGCCAAAATGTATATAGGGCTGAAGTGGTTAATGTATGTTTTGTAATAATAATCCAAATCTACAAAGTAACTAGTAACTAAAGTTTTCAAATAATTGTATATGTATGCATACATTTAATGCATACACAGTGGTGGACAGTAACGGAGTAAATGTACTTGAGTACCGTACATAAGTACAGATTTTGAGTATTTGTACTTTACTTGAGTATCCAATTATTTTTTTTGCCGTTTTACTTTCACTCAAGTACATTTCCAAGACAAATATTGTACTTTTACTCAAGTGCATTTCTAGGAATGCTATGAAGTACTAGTTACTTTTAGGTTGGCTGTTATTTTTTTATTTTTTTTATTCCTTCTTCCCTAAAATGCAATTGGCCACACGCTGTGTTCTTCAAAGAAGGAAACCTATCTATCACAGTACACACTCTGCACTGTGGGATCTACATCATAGGTATTCAACAGGTTGTCCGTGACCCCCTAAAATAATAATGGATTGTATTTATAACGCACTTTACATTTGCAAGAAATCTCAAAGTGCTAGCAAATATCAATTGTAAGAAAGACTACCAAACTACCCCAACCCCCACTGTGTGAAGGACAGTAGCAATTAAAGCAACAGATAAGTTAAACAATATAGACCCAGTCTATTAAAAGTGTACATACTTCATATAATTACAAATATGAATGAGCAAGTTCACACTTTTGAGTGTTACTTGCATAATGTCCTTTAATGTGAACCAAATGTTGCATAGCGAGTGCTGACAACTTGAACTAAATTTGCTATTTTCGTGCCTTTTATACTCTGGTTTTAACAAGAAACATGGAGACTGCTATGCTCAACCAAAACGTTTTCAGAATGAGAATACAAAGTGACCTAAGCTACATTGCATTGAATGAGAGCAAGGTGGAGAGCAACTGTGGTTCAGCAAGACCGATATTTAAAGAAGAGAAGGGCAATTTCTCCTATGAAAGCAAACAGGCAGGTGCTCAAACACTGGTTGGCTCCTATGTGTGCACCTGATGGAGACACTGCAAGCTACACAGGTTACAGGTTAAACTGCATGCTACACAGGTCACAGGTTAAACTGCATGCTGCACAGGCTACAGGTTAAACTGCATGCTACACAGGTTACAGGTTAAACTGCATGCTACACAGGTCACAGGTTAAATAAACTGCATGCTACACAGGTCACAGGTTAAACTGCATGCTACACAGGTCACAGGTTAAATAAACTGCATGCTACACAGGTCACAGGTTAAACTGCATGCTACACAGGGACTACTAGGGATAGGGTTGCCAACAGTCCCGTATTAGCCGGGACGCCCCGTATTTGAGCCAAAAGGGGCGTGTCCCGTACTTTGTTTGTCCCGGACTCCGGTGTAAAGGGAAAAATAAAAAATATATTTCTGTTTGCGCACACTGCAGTGTCTGGCTGCGTGTTTGTGTGCTTTATGAGATGGGCGCTAGGACCGCTCAGTTGACAGGGCAGGCACAGTGCTCGCACGAGTGCTTGTGTGTGTGTGTGTGTGAGATTTTCTCCGGTGGGAACGGCATCATTGTTTGTGTGGCATGTCAGCCTGTTCCCAACCCTAACCCTAACCCTAAAACCGAAATAAAGTAACAAAAAAAAGTAACTTTATCCGCGGGAAACCCGAAAAAAATCGCGCGCGCGTGCATGTGTCCCGTTTCTCCAGTTCTGGATGTTGGCAACCCTAACTAGGGAGTCACTCGTAACGTTGCTAAAGAAAGTAGTGCTGAATTGTCAGATGTAATGAAAGCTGTGAAGAACACACCCTGCTCTACTTCACCATTCTGAGGTTCAATGAATGGATTTTCTCACGCATGTTGAAGTCAGGAGGGAGTTTTTACTTGTCCAAAACTGCACAGAGCTGGCTGACAATTTCAATGACGATGTCTGGGTGGTTGGTTATGTGAGGCCACAACGCACGCGCCATTCACGTTTCTGTATGACAGAATGGAACGAGTCTGATCAGTCTGAACTGAGTCTGTAAGTGCATAGAGATTTTCCCGTGGTTTCAAATGAGACTCTACGGTCTATTTACAGTAATAGTACATAGTGACTGCCAAGAGAGCACAATAGACTTGCATTTTAGACTACGTTTGCTGTTCAACTTTCTCCTTAATTCTCATTCTCCACCTTTTTGGTTACGATATAACAGGGACTGTTAACAGCGCCACACACTGTTGACAAAGAAGAATTTCGAGAATTTGAGGTGAAGATGCATCGTTGTAAAAAGTTTGCAGTCATATTCCTGCTCCTGGCTCTGTCGGCTCTGATCTTTCTGCTGCGTGACAACAACATTCTTCAGGTGAGAACTTGATGTTGAGTGAAATTATTTCATGGCATTTCATTTCTAAACACCAACAATCAAAAAAAGCCTGTATAACTCAATGCATTCCTTCCCTTCCCCCTTTAACTTCAGAATTTAAACAGATATTTCTATAGTCACTCTTGCTAATATTTGTTAATCTCCTCTCCTCAAACCCTCAGATTACCCAACAGATCACACTTAAAATCAATTTGAGCACCATCCTCCTTGAAGGTTCTCCTCCTCAACACAACAACCTCAGCCTCTGGAGCTGCCAGGGACAGAAGCTGTCTCCTGAGGATGCTCTGGAGGAACACTCCCTCCTAGACTCCATAGACTGGCCTGAACATCCACACTTTCCTACAGGCGTGAACTTCAACTTCAATCAGACCAGTGACCCCGCACACAGCCACTTCACTATCCTCCCAGCAGAGGGAGGTAGAGAGCGGCACGTAGGGGGGCATCTGCAGGCTCTCATCCAAATGCACGACTTCCAGGGACGGCCCAAACGCTACGGGGGAGACGTCTTGCTCGCTCGGCTGCGCGAGCCGACCCTCGGAGCGGGCGTGGCGGGGCAGGTGGTGGACCACCTGAACGGCTCCTACTCTGCCGTGTTGCCCTTGCTCTGGGCGGGCCGTGTGCAGGTGGAGGTGACACTGGTTCATCCCAGCGAAGCCGTCACGGTGCTGCGCAGACTGACCAGGGAGCAGCCAGACAGGGTGTTCTTCCAGAGCGAGTATCGCTCAGGCTCTGTCTCTGAAACCACAGTTTGTAATGTTTGTCTGCCAGCAAGCCAGCAGCAACCACTTTGCAATTATACAGACCTCCACACGGGGGAGCCCTGGTACTGCTACAAGCCTAAACAGCTGAACTGTGATAAACGCATCACCCACGTCATGGGAGGCTTCAAACAAAACATCAGATCTGATGAACAGACACTCTTTCAGAAGTAAGCAAGGGGGGAAACCGATTCCTTGTTTTCTTGGTCATTTTTTTCTTCTTTTTGTTTTGCTCAATACTAAATAAATATTGTGTCTATTTCTCCACAGTCTGATCAACATGAAAGTCCCAGTTAAAGCTTCAGGGTCTGACAGTGTCAGAGTATTGCCAAAGGAAAAAGGTGAATGATGAAACTAGCTATTAAAGTAAAATTTCACTCTAAAAAACGTCTTAATTTTAACATCCTGCACCCTAGTCAATATTTAGGTATTTGATATTTACTTGATCAGACACGCCCCCATTCTTTTTAAGTCCATTGAACTTTAAACTCCATTTTAACCATGTTAAGACTGAACACACACGTCCCTGGTTCTGGTGGCTGATATTGTCCTTCTAATGCGTGAGGGGCTGTTTTTTATCAATTAATTTAATAGTCGACACATTAACGACACATTAGAAGGACAATATCAGCCACCAGAACCAGGGCATGTGTTTTCAATGAGTCTAACAAGGTTCAAATTGAAGTTCATTGGACCTACTTTATATAGGAGGGTGGCATGTCTGAATATAAAACATCTAAATATTGAATCCAGCAACTTATAAAACTGGTGCACAAAAGCCAGAGCAGACGTTTAAAATGACCCGAGAAGTGTTTTAAAATGAAATACCTCTTAGGATCTTTAGAAGCTGCAGTCAAACCCAGCTTTTAGAGGGTTTTTTAGAAAGTGTCCATGATACAACAACAGCCACGCTGTTCCCATGTGGATCCTGACATCCACCGTGTGATGTTTTCTAAATGAATGTTTTTTTACTTGTTGTTCATAAAACAACCCAGAGGTGAAGAGCAGCAATGTGACGCCCCCTGGACCCCCCTCTGGACCCCCCTTTGGACCCCCCTCTGGATATTACTACCAGGGAGTGTGGCGAGCCCTCGGTGGCACCACAGTGCACCAGTTCAGCGATGCCTCTGCCATCACACAGTGCCTGAGGAACAAGGCCGTACACATGTATGGAGACTCCACCGCTAGACAGTGGTTCGAGTACCTCACTGCAACGTTACCAGGTAACATGTACTGTACTGTAGGCCAGTGAAAATAATTTCAAGAACCCCCCAGTTTGATAAGCATTATAGGCCACGGACCCCCATTTGATTCAACGTTTTAACTCTGGGACCGCCCAATCTAATTTATCTCAGAGTGTACATACCCGTTTTTGGCACCCCCTGGTCCATACCCCGGAACTCTTGAATTTAGCTCCATCAGTTCCATAGCTCCATCAAAATCCTTCTGTCTAAAGAATGGTTCTAACCTGATCCACAGAAAACACAAGCATATACTGAAGAGATGGAGAAATGACTTCACTTTTCTTGACTTGTAGCAACTACCAGATAGGACTGCTGCACAGTATTACTCCATCTTCTGCCCACAGTCTGAAAATCCTCTATAGCACATGGTTTCACCTCAATTAAGGACTCAGATATACTTGCATTAGGTCATAGACTCCTATTTCAAACCATTCTGTCCTAATTGAAAAACAGATTCATAGTGGTTATATTTGAACATATTTTAAAATGAGTCATTCATAAATATTTTGTAGTGTAATGATTTCAAGTGAACTTAAGTGACATTAAACTACTCCTTATTTGTCTGGGGACCATCCAGTCAAGGACCCCTGGTGGGCTGGGGACCAACCACCGCCCTAGCACTCCTAATTTATTTTTGTCAGCACCTCATCTGTTTAGATATTCACATTCACATTATGCTATGTTACTTACAGTAGATCATACGCCATGTGCTTGAGCAGACAGATGCTGATGTCTACCTGCTAGCCTACACACATGCTTGTTTTAGCAGCACTCACTCAATTGTAGGATTCATGACGCCTACTCTGATTTGACACTGTATTAGTATGTCTCTCTGGATAAGAGCCTCCAGCTCTCCCCCCAACTGTGTGAAAACGTGTAGATCTCTCTGTTCCAGACCTCAAGGAGGTTTTGCACAGCCCAAAGCAAGTTGGACCGTTCATGGCGGTGGACACCGGCCATAACATCCTGGTGAAGTACCGCGCCCACGCACCCCCGATCCGCATCTTCACCATTCCAACCAGCGAGCTGCGTTACGTGGCCAACGAGCTAGACGGCCTGGCCGGGGGTCCCGACACCGTGGTGGTCCTCAGCGTCTGGGCCCACTTCGGCACGTTCCCCGTCGAGGTCTACATCCGCCGGCTGCGGGGTATCCGCGGGTCCGTGGTGCGCCTCCTGGACAGGGCTCCCGGGACCCTCGTGGTCTTCCGTACGCCGAACCTCAAAGCTCTGGACCTCTACGAGACCCTGACCAACAGTGACTGGTACTCGTGGCAGCAGAACAGGGTGCTCAGGGCCATGTTCAAGGGCCTGAGTGTTGTTCTGGTGGACGCCTGGGAGATGACGCTGGCACACGACCTGCCTCATCTTCTGCATCCACAGCCCCCCATTATCAAAAATATGATCGACGTTCTCTTGTCAAACGTCTGCCCACAGACACAGAGGTGACCGACTAGGCTTGTGTGATAATAAAAATCTAACAATGTGGCTATCAGGATCCACATAGGGATGTTTTCAAGAGAGGACTAAAGGCTTTCCTTTTTAATAAAGCATTCCGTTAGATTTTCCTGTTTTACCCTCTAGGTCTTTTGCCCCCATGTTTTAAATTTTTTTTTTAGACTATTTTTCTTTTAGATGTGTTGTTTTAATGCAAATGTTTTTATTCCGTGCTGTAGCACTTTGAGTTTTTTTTCAAATGTAAAGTGCAATATAAATAAAGAGTATAATTATTAAATGTCATCTGATGTATCTATTAGGTAGGGATGACTCTAAGAGCAGAGGCTATACAAAAGCCACTTTATCACATATCTAAAGTCATCAGTCACAGACAGTAGGCCTACACATTTAAAATGACTGCACATCAAATCCAAATAATCAGTGAACGGCGCACTGTCCATTTGACCAAACAAACATATCAGCAGTGGTGAGTGGTTACTCAAGTACTGTACTTAAGTACAATTTTGAGGTCTTTTTTACTTTACAGGAGTATTTCCTATTTTCAATACTTTTACTTCTACTCCACTACATCTCAGAGGCAAACATTGTACTTTTACTCCACTTTATTTACTTTATGTTTATTTGAAAACTTTAGTTTATGGCAGTATTGATACTTTAACTTAAGTACAAGTTTTGAGTACTTTTCCCACCACTGCATGTCAGTTGCTCCAAAAAAAACATGACTCACCAATGCAGCTCAAATGTCAAGGTGAAGAAGTTCTTCTCTGGCTCCTCACAGATGTCATGGAGGTGAAGAAGTTCTTCTCTGGCTCCTCACAGATGTCATGGAGGTGAAGTAAAGGTTGTGTGTTTTTTCATGGATGGTCTGGAATTAATTATGGAACAAAAAGGCTGGTAAATGAAGTCATAGTGATTTTCCTGTCAGTAGAGTAGCCAGCTCTGTTTAACTTCTACTTATGGCTGTGGGGGCCATATACAGTAGCTTAGCACAGCTGAGTTGTGCCATTGGGAATGACAGCATAAGACAGTATAATCAATCATATAGCTACCAGCGAAAGATTATATCAAAAAGGTTAGGTTAAGACTTTGACACTAAACTTTGTAAATTGAGATGATTAGCCCTACACTTCAACTATTTGAAAATAGCCGATCTACAAGTGTCACATCGTCGCGTAGTGAGCTTGTACTTGTAGATCGGCTATTTCAAATGATTTCAATACATTTTGTAAAGCTGTGAAATGTGCCATGCTGCATAATGACTACTTTTACTTTTGGTTCTTTGAGTATATTTTAACAGAGTATTTATTCATTATGGTATTATTTATTAATACTGTAGATCGGCTATTTTAAAATTATTTTTATACATTTTGTAAAGCTGTGAAACGTGACATTCTGCATAATGACTGGGCCTACTTACTTAAATGTAGGGTAAGTGATAATTTTTTTTATTAAAAAGGTTAAAGTACTTTATTCTGATAGTAATCATTGCTACAGAGTGTTTGTTGGGTCACAGGGGTCTCTCCAGCTCTTTAGTAAACAGAATAGGCTATAGCACATTTTCAGGTAGTTGACAAAATTTAAGCCAATCAGGAGAGAGCATTGAAAATGCATTTTCTGTTTAATAAAGAGCTGGAGAGACATTAGCCCCTACGGAACCTCTCCCTCCGCTGTACGCTGTATAGCTCCGAGATGAGGTCCCTCGTTAGTTACTGCCGTCTGTTTTCGAAATGGTCGCACGTCGTCCACTTTACATGTTTCTTACCCCTTTCTGCACATCGTATCCAAAAAGTAAAGCATTTCCGCCACTCTCTCAGATGTTTGAAGTTTTAACGCGCCATAAAAGATATCCAACGGGTTGAAGAAAGTATTTAATTTGCCTCGGTTTTCATCCGGTTCCATAATATTTTGCATTAGAAGATGCAATTCAACATTTGACCAGTAGGGTAAATAGTAATGTTATCTCTACGGGCGCAACTCTTGCGCAATGTCTTAAAAACCATGTAACCGGATGAAAACCGAGGCAAATTAAATACTTTCTTCAACCCGTTGGATGGCTTTTATGGCACGTTAAAACTTCAAACATCTGACAGAGTGGCGGAAATGCATTACTTTTTGGATACGATGTGCAGAAAGGGGTAAGAAACATGTAAAGTGGACGACGTGCGACCATTTCGAAAACAGACGGCAGTAACTAACGAGGAACCTCATCTCGGAGCTATACAGCGGAGGGAGAGGTTCCGTCGGAGCTAGAGAGACATGAGACTCCTTTTACTGAACAAACACTCTATAGAAATGATTACTATCAGAATATAGAGCTATTTAACACTTATTTTAATCAATCACTTACCCTACCTTTAATAATAATGACTTGGCCTACACGTACTTACTTGTGTAGCCTTAGATCAAGACAACGATGTATTTGATCGAGTCTGACTTTTACTTTCGTATCTACGAGAGTATAGCGACGGTCACCAGACTTGTCAACCCAAGACAGCTCGACCAGCCGCGATTTTGAGACAGCTCGACCCAAATCGACCGGGTCTGGTTGTCTGAAGTAGTAGCTCTGTGTAACCCCTAGAGGGTAGTAGAGTACAAGGTACAAGGTGACGGTGAGGGAGGTCCTGAGTATAGGTGACGGTGAGGGAGGTCCTGAGTATATTTATAGTATATTTAAGAGTAAATATTGTAAGCATGCTCCCCCAGTTGCATACTTTTTTTTAAGAAGGTACAAGGTGACGGTGAGGGAGGTCCTGAGTATATTTATAGTATATTTAAGAGTAAATATTGTAAGCATGCTCCCCCAGTTGCATACTTTTTTTTAAGAAGTGTTTTTGTAAACCTTCTTTTCTAAATGAAATAATAATGTATGCCTTATTGTGTCTGTTTAGTCCTCCTCTCCTCTAAAATCATTTGAAAGTAGCAGATCTACACTAGTTGCCATCATTAAACACACAAGAGGTGAAATGAATTAAAGTAACTGTTATTTTATTTGACAAAACAGGGCAGTGTGAAACAATTTCAATGATTGAAAAAAAGGTAAAAAATAGTAGTATATACAAAAAAATGTGAAATAAAATGTATATTACAAAAAGGCTGAGTCTTTGTGCACTATTTCAGTCATACTATCAAAACAATTTCAATGATTGAATGTTATACCTTCATTCATAATGTTGGAATGAATGACAGAAAAACTGACTGGACTGGGATATTATTGCCAAAATAAATGTTTTAAACTGTTTTAAAGTGTTATTTGTCTAATCCCTTTAGTGTTTAACTCTGGTATAAAGAGTAAAACATTTAACAACACCCCACTTTTTGGCTGTGTACAAATAATATAGTGTATTCAAAGCACAGCATACAATCAATAAAGGCATTACCATTATAACTATAACTTTTCTTATATATCAGACTTTTATACTTCATGTGATTATTCACAAAACCCCTAGGAGAGGTCTTACTCTGCTATGGGGATGGATGGATGATGGTGCTGATGATGATGGCTGATAGCCTTAGGAATGTGATTGATGTTGTTGATGGCCTGTGTCTCTGTGTTTCTCTGCATATAGCTGCATTCTATATACAGTTTTAACTTTAAAGGGACATTAAGCATGTATACAAGTCTTACATCCATCAAGCTATGGGGATGAATGATGGTGCTGATGATGGGTGCTAGCCTTAGGAATGTGATTGATGTTGTTGATGGCCAGTGTCTCTGTGTTTCTGTTATGTATACAAGTCTTACATCCATCAGTGTTTGAGGTGATGAAAAGGAAATAGGCTGAAGCTAAACATTTATGATAGCCTATCCTTCCTTAAATGTATAGCTCTCATTATTAACATTAAAAAGATATGCCAATAATAGAAATACCAGATCCTTTAGATTGATTGAAGTTTGCACAGGAAAAGGTACCAGTACAGTACATGAGTTTACTGTTACAAGGTCAACTAAAATGATATAACCAACAAAAAAAGCCTATAGTAACTGTAGTTACTAGTTACTTTCCATCAGTGTTTGAGGTGATGAAAATGAAATAGGCTGAAGCTAAACATTTATGATAGCCTATCCTTCCTTAAACAAGGACACGGTCATATGCTGTGTAGCATACATATTCACCTTGTAAACAAAATGTAAGTAAGATGAAATATGCAATATAAATGAAATCCCAATTATAATATTTGCATCTCATATACGACAACACTGACTGAGCTGCTGCTAATGTGTAGACTGAACGTCACTTTATGATGTTCTGTAAACGTCCTCTGGGTGGCTCCCTTTAGCTTCCATTAGCCTCCATTAGCTTTGTAACGAGTGCAACAAAAACACCAACACAGTCCCACACCAATACAGTCTTGAAGCTAAAGCATTCATAGAAACTTATTATAACATGGCAACTTTGCACTTTACCTGAAAAGGGGAGAATAAAGTGAGTGCAAGAATAATTGTCAGACAACACAGATTGAGGATCGCCAGGCTGAACCAATTGATAATAGACACACTGTAAGGATTTAGAGCTGAGGTAAGGAGGTGTCTAATGGCTGTGCTTGAAAGCCTTATCACATCAAGAAGACAATAGGGCTTGAGGTAAGGAGGTGTCTATCTCAATGGCTGTGCTTGCTTGAAAGCCTTTGGGCTTGTTTCACCCTGACAGACAAATAATAATTCTTTGGTAAATCAATGTACATATTATTATTATTATGTCTCTCTCTCTCTCTCCCTCTCTCTCTCCCTCTCCCTCTCTCTCCTCTCGCCGTCTGTCTGTCTCTCTCTCTCTCTCCTCTCGCTGTCTCTCTCTCTCTCTCTCTCTCTCTCTCTCTCTCTCTCTCTCTCTCTCTCTCTCTCTCTCTCTCTCTCTCTCTCTCTCTCTCTCTCTCTCTCTCTCTCTCTCTCTCTCTCTCTCTCTCTCTCTCTCTCTCTCTCTCTCTCTCTCTCCCTCCCTCTCTCTCGCGGTCCGGGTCGAATTTGGGTCGAGTTGTCGGGTCCAAGCGGGTCGACAGCGGGTCGACCGGTCCGGGTCGAGCTGTCTTGGGTTGACATGTCTGGTGACCATAGCGACTACCCCCCAGTTTACTCTGAAATGTCACCAGTAAAGCCCTTATTTCTCCAAACATGTACAAAATTCAAAATATAAAGTGCTTACCCACTTGCCCCAAATGTTAACTAGGTGTCCGGAGTATTTGTGTAATGTATTAGTCCATATTTTTCAATAAAGAAGTGTTTTAATCATGTCTGTGGCAAAATGCCATTCCCCCCTCGTGTAATTCCTCTTTACATTGAGTGTAATTTCGGCTTTCACCATCGTCACTACCACCCATTCCGACAGAATCGGCCACAGACGTGATTAAAACTGTATTGAATAACAACATGGACTAATACATTACACTAACACACAGGACACCTAGTTAATATTTGGGGCAAGCAGATAAGCACTTTATATGTTGCATGTGTACATGTTTGGAGAAATACAGGCTTTACTGGTGACATTTCAGGGCAAACTGCTGGGGGGGGGGTGGTCGCTAAGAAATTGATCAAATACATCTACGATAGTCTTGACCTAAGGCTATTACTTTTGGTTCTTTGAGTATAAAATTGATGCCAATACTTTTGTACTTTTACTCAAGTAAATGTTGCATACCAGACTTTCACTTGCAACAGAGTATTTCTTCATTATGGTATTAATACTTTTTGGCCCGTTTATGTTGTATTATTTTCTATTGACTGAAAGTGGACATCAGTTATAGCTCTAGCTGGTCCATAGCGTTTAGAATGAGTTCTCCTTAACGCTATGTTACTTTTCAGCCGTTGCCCTCACACCCGCGGTAGAGCAGGCTGCCTCTCGTCTGTAGTAAACATTAGAAAAATACACTTTCGCTACTAGACAGTACTACTACTCACCAAAACAAAGACGGTTATAATATGTTGAAAGCCTACTTTCCTCAGTGGGAAGTGGAAAGTGGGAACACTCAGAGCCCCGCCCCCCAACGTCTAAAATACACCTTTTGACCAGAAAAGAAAATATTTCACCGGATGGAAAAAAGTTTTAGTTGCTCCACTGCGCCCCCTACAGATCTGATGATCAATGGAATTGTTCTATTGACAAGATCTGTAGGGGGCGCAGTGGAGTAACTGCTCCTTCTAACACAACTTCATCCAACTGCAGATAATACTTTAGACCGTTTTCCAAATATTAGATTTTTTAGATTTTAGACAAAATTCTCAATTTTACATGGCGATGCCCTCTGTTCCTTAGTTCCTTTTACCGATGAGTTTGATTGGTAGGCTATTAATTAACCACTATGTCAACGTCAATGCAATATAGAGAGAGAGAGGCTAATGGAATGAGATGACACCAAACAGAAACCATTTAACTCTCTCATAGTTATAAATGGATACACTGAGAATTAAGAATTTGACTGTTTAGCTTAGCGAGTCTCAAACTTTTCTCAAACTTTTTCATGTCAAGGACCCCCAAATGTATATGTATTTGGCCACGGACCCCCATCTGAATAGGTTTTGTGCTAGGGACCCCCAGAAGAGAAGATTTATGTAAAAAATGTATTCTAAATAGTAACAGAGCAGGGCCCAGCTCTGCAGCTCAGGGGCCTTCAGAAATGACCCTAAGAGACGAGGAGATATTAGAAAATGTGTTGGCCACCATAAATGGTGGACTAGCAATCGCCTCTCTTAATGCGGAAAGAGAAAATATGGAGAGGAATATATCGAGGAATTAGGAGAAACAATGAGAGAGAGAGAGCGTCAGAGGGTAGTGATAGAAATCAGCGATGATGAAGACAGGATGGAATCAGACGCTATAGGAACAGAGATGCTGTGATAGTGTTAAGCAGTGATGAGGAGAGTGACATAGAGGAGTTGCAGCACTGCACTTGTACTGGTGACAAAAGGGAAGCTAGTGGCTGCGCGACTAAGTTGCTGCGGCCCATGATATTTCATTGTAACCTGTATGTATGTATCTGTGACCAATGACAAATAAACCTCATTCATTCAGCAGGGGAGTGAGGAGCACAGGGAGGTGGAGTTAGAACAGGGTCCAGAGGCGACACCCCAACAGCAGCAGCTGATAAGGTTGATGTTGCAACGACCACAATCACCAGGCTGCATCATCACCAGGTTGCATCATTCCCTGGTCTACGTTAGCCTGGTAAACCCTCCCTCCGGAAATCTCATTTCAATTCGAATTGAAATGAGATTTCCGGAGGGAGGGTTTACCAGGATAGGTCTACGTGCCTTCCACTCCAGGAAGGGGGAATTCACCTACCCCTCCATCATCACCAGACAGTCCATAAGAGAATCAGTTGGCGATGAGGGAGATCAGAGCGATCCTCCACCATATTGTTTCATATATTCATTGTATGGATGCCTTATGCCAAAACTGTGTTAATTTGATGAACTGAGTACTGAGGAGGGTACTTAAAACCTTTTTCTGTTTCAAGCTTGAATGCAAGGGGTTAAAATTAAGATGTGAGAAAAGACAGGGCCACGACAGTGTGTGTGAGAATGATGAAATAGGTTACAGTAAAAGAAACAGCTAAAGACGAACTTCTAGTGGAGGACAGGAAACCATGAAAGCTGGGCGAGGAGCCAAAAAGCAGAGAGAGTGTGACTTTGAGAAGAAAGAGTAGAAATACTCAACTATTTTTACTCTACTCTCTATAAGAATAAAAACACTTAAAGACAGTAAAAGGTACAGTAAATGAAATAAGAAGAGATGGAGTAACACAATAATGATAAAGTGTGGTAATGCTTACTATTTGCTTAAAGATTGTGTTAATAGAAGAAGTGGTAAGGATGAAGTAATCACTGAAAGGAGTGTTAGGGAGGAAAGTATAAAGATAGAAGGTAACGTAGTATTACAAGGGGGGAGAAAAGGCCTTACTAGACAGACTGGGTGTAGCACAGGAATACGCTGATAATAATAATTAATAAAGGTAAACAAAACATCCAGGTTAAAGAGACATGATAAGTTTAATGCACTGATTAGGCGATAGTGGAGTGAAGAGTAAATGCTTTATACTTAAATAAGAGTTTATTTGGGTTAGTCAGCAGACGATAAGTAAACTGAGATAAATAGTATAGATAGGAAAATAATGGTCACGACTAGTGTATAGGGTAAAAGCTGCTGAGACTATGGAAACATCATTTCCCTATGGGTATTGCATATGGTGAAATAGTGTGTAAGAATAGGGAAGAGGTGATATGTCCCAGACATAGATTAAAAGGGTCATGACGCATCAAGCACAGTCACGCTGACCATGGGGTAATAAACGGGGTATGGTCAAGAGAACGTGGGTGGTAGGAAAAATAGGATGGGCCAAAATGCCCTTTATAAACAGTGTTCAGAGAGCAAGTTGTTGAGAGACTTTGCGCGCTGTCGTTAGAGACCTGGGGTATGTTAGAGTAATCTCACCATATCACCTGAGTTGGGGAATTAGCCTCTGACTTGTGCGAATATGGAATTTAGATGCTTAATAATAGATGGGGTAGAAAAATCAGCCCAAAACATAGTGCGTGCATTAGACTAAAATATCTCCCAATTTGATGATGGGTCTTATAACTTTTGAAAACCACTGGCGTAGATGACCTCACTAGAGTGCCAGGGTAGAGCAGAAATTATAATAACACAGTATAGATATTTATCTGCTTTTGTTTTAGAAACGTGCTGTACCTTTAGATTGGTTTCTGTAGTTCTGTCTGTTTTTATTTAATCTATTTATTAGTTGTTTGTACATTTTGTTTGACCTTTTTATATTGTTTTCACCTGAAACAAAAACAAAAGGAAAGACCTACAGTACCACTCTTTGGCTTTGGAGTATTTTCCACCAAATGAGATAAATACACATTCCATTAAGACCGGGAACGCATATGTGTTTAGATCTGCATTTTAAAAAGTCCTGGGGTCTTGTTTCCATTGTGGTCCCATGTAATCAATTCCTCAACAGAGCATAGAATATGAACACGTTAATACATGTCATCAATAAAATAGAAATACAAAGACTTGCATTGGACCCTAGTCTGTCTGCTGTCAGTTTTGACAGTGTCGTGAGGACTGGAGAATAGAGACTTTGTTTGCACTGATCGACAATTTTGAGGTATTCTTACTTTACTGGAGTATTTCCAATTTCCAATACTTTTACTTCTACTTCACAACATCTCAGAGGCAAATATTATACTTTTACTCCACTACGATTATTTGAAAACTTTATTTATTAGTTACTTTGAAGATTTGTATTATTTTTACAAAACAAACATTACCCACTTCAGCCCTATACATATTTTGGCCATTTGAAAATAGCAGATCTACAAGCTCACAATATGTCGCAAAGCGACGACATTCTGCCGAATGAGTACTTTTACTTTCAGTATTTAAGTATATTTTAATGCAAATACTTTTGTACTTTAAGTAAATTGTGAATTCCGGACTTTTACTTGTAACAGAGTATTTCTACATTGCAGTATTGATAAGAGTAAATAATATGAGTACGTTTTCCACCACTGACACCTTGACAGTCTGCAGAGCAGAGAAGTAGAGAACAGGATGTGGTCACAGAGCAAAGTGGAAGCTGTGTAGCCAACTAATACTAAAATAGGACAGCACATAATTGTTTTGTTTTGTTTTTACATGCAGATTTCTACAGAGAGCATGTCTGCATTTCACATGGGACTCTTCATCTGGATGGCAGCTTCTTCAGGTAAAATAAACATCAAAATGACATTAAGAACACATAAACCTTTCTTTATACCGTACCGTTTGTCTTATTTGTCTTCTATTTTCAATGTATATAGCGTATATACATTTATTTTATACCTATTTGTTTTACTTCAGCCCTATAATAGGGCTGAAGTGGTAAAAGGATAAGGATAATTCCTTTTAACAGGTCGTTCATGAAAGTCCTTGCGGTCTTGTTTCCAATGAGAACCTGTGAGCAATTAGGGGTTAAGAGTCTTTCTCAGGGACACATTTCATTCCATCAACACATATGCTAACCTGGCCTGGAATCGAACCTGGGGCAACCAGGGCCTCTGGCTCCCTGGCAGGCTCACTAACCATTCAGCTATCGCCGCCCCTAACATATTATTCCTGGTTAATATGTTTTGTAATAATAATCAAAATCTACAAAGTAACTAGTAACTAAAGTTTTCAAATAATTGTAGTGGAGTAAAAGTACAATATTTGGATCCGAGATGTAGTGGAGTAAGTAAAACTACTGAAAATTGGAAATACTCCAGTAAAGTAAAATACCTCAAAATTGTACTTAAGTACAGTACTTGAGTAAATGTACTTAGTTACTTTACACCACTACATAAAAGGATAACAAAAAGCTTGTTGCTATATTGTAAATACGTAGATACCTTTTTTGTTTTTGATTCCTTCCTTTATTCTCTCCTTTTTTCCCATTTTATCTTACACTTTATAGTATAACATTTTGTTTTCCCCTTTAGAGTATAACATTTTGTTTTATACTTTATAGTATAACATTTTGTTTTATACTTTATAGTATAACATTTTGTTTTATACTTTATAGTATAACATTTTGTTTTATACTTTATAGTATAACATTTTGTTTTATACTTTATAGTATAACATTTTGTTTTATACTTTATAGTATAACATTTTGTTTTACCCTTTAGAGTATAACATTTTGTTTTACACTTTATAGTATAACATTTTGTGTATAATTCTGATAATATTTTGTGATTTCCAGTGGTGTCCAGTGATGTGAAGCAAGCTTGTAGATCAGCTCTTTTTAGCTAAGAGCTTTGGTGTAGAGGAAAGACAGGAGGAGGCCAAGTCCAAAGAAGTATAAAGGGTTTAAATTAAAATGTTAAATAAAAACCTTGATGTTTGTTCCAGATGCAGAGACCCCGGCAGAACAAGCCCGGCAGAGCCCCCAGTGTCCTCCAGCCCCGGTTCCTGTTACCTGACTGTCTGGAGTTTATTGATGGGGAATTTTATTGTATTTTTAGTATTTCCTTTCTAATGTGTGAACACCACACTGATGAAGGTCCAGAGGGACCAAAATATCTGTCAATTTGAATAAAAGCTGATGCTGCTGAGCAACAGCATTGTGCTGGATCTTTATAACTATTTCTAAGTAAACTGTTGTGTATTAACTACACACAGTTATGGTTGTTGGCTATTTGTAGTGTCTGTTCCTTTAAGTGCTGGGCTGGGGGGAGTGTCTCACTTGAGTGTATGCAGTTGAATGGAGCTCCAACTTTAACGTTTCTACTCCACTACATCTCAGAGGCAAATATTGTAGATTTACTCCACTACAATTATGTGAAATCTTTAGTTACTAGTTACTTTGTAGATTTTGATCATTATTACAAAACATACATTAACCACTTCAGCCCTATACATTTTGGCCATTTGAAAATAGCCGATCTACAAGCACACAATTAGTCGCGATGAGACGCATGGCGAGCTTGTAGATCGGCTATTTTCAAAAGACTCTTATTTTGAAACTTGTGAAATGGGACATTATGCATAATGAGAACTTTTACTTTTGGTACTTTAAGTACATTTTGATGCCAATACTGTTGTACTTTTACTCAACTATTTTTTTTTATTCTGGACTTTTACTTGTAATACTTCTACATTGCAGCATTTATATTTTTCTTAAGTACAACATTTGAGTACTTTTTCCGCCACTGCTTTTGCAAAAACTACTTCAAGTACAAAGGCAATTTGCAACAACCAGAAGTTGTGGTTCAAACAGGACAAAGCACAGTGGGCTACCAATTCATGCACTTATGAGAAGGGAAAGTGCACAGTACTTCCTTTCTACATGCAGTCTCCTACACAGAGCAGCTTGCATGGCGTTGAGAATGTCTGCTTTTAAGGTCGTGGGACTCCTCATCTGCATAGCAGCTTCAGGTATGATGAACTCCTACCTATCTATATATTTATATTCAGAATATATATTTGGTTGTTAACGTTGTTGTTGAAACGTACTATAGTTGAAGTGTATAAGCCAGCGGTGGCAAAAGTACTCTCATTTAGTACTTTTACTAAAAAATACTCTGTTACAAATAAAAGTCTTGAATTAAAAATGTACTTGAGTAAAAGTACACAAGTATTGGCCTCAAAATGTACTTAAAGTACCAAAAGTACCAGTACTCATGTCCCATTTAAAGTTTTCAAATGTATAAACATCTTATGCGAGGCATTGGGAGCTTGTAGATCGGCTATATTCAAATGGCCGAAATGTATGTAGGGTTGAAGTGGTTTTGTAATAATAATCCAAATCTACAAAGTAACTAAAGTTTTCAAATAATTGTAGTGGAGAAAAAAAGTACAATATTTGCCTCTGAGATAGAGTGGAGTAGAAGTAATAATATTGGAAATTGGAAATACTCAAGTAAAGTACAAATATAAGTACAAATACCTCACAATTGTACTTAAGTACAGTACTTGAGTAAATGTACTTAGTTACTTTACACCACTGCTATCTATATATTTATATATATCATAATATCATAATATATATTTGGTTGTTAACGTTGTTGAAACCTACTATAGTTGAAGAGTAGACATAACCATGAAGCCTAATTGAAACATGGCTTTATACCTTATTTATTTTTCCTCAGATGAAATTCTAATAGTTGGGACTTGGGATATTGGCAATTTGTTTATTTATATCTTGTACATTGTTTATTATATCGTTACTATTATGTTGTGTTGATTGATTGGTTGAATATTTTATTAGCCAAAAATGCCAAACAGCACGAGTACAGTCAAACACTTGGGTCTAAAAGGATAACACTGAAAAAGTCCTTGCGGTCTTGTTTCCATTGGGGTCCTATGTATTCAATTCATTTACATATAAAAAATAACAATGTGTAATGATTAATTTCCAGGTGTGTCCAGTGATGTAAAGCAAGAGCACGTTCTGAAGGGACAGGATGTACATCGACACATCCAGAGACCTGACCTGTAGGCGGGTGCAGTTATGGTTTGACCCAAAACAAATTGCAACAAAAGGTTTTTCAATGGATTATTGTAGTATTAGGTGTACTTAATAACATATCAAAAGTTTACCAAAATCGGACCACTAGAAAGGTAACATTTTCAAGATGGCCGCCGCCAGTTCCTTAAAAAGACCATTACTCCTTCATTATTCATCCTAGACAAGTAATGTTGGTGCCTAACCCCATGTTTTGGTAATCTTGAAATCTAATTAGCATATATAAATTATAGTCAAGTGATTACAAGTTTAATTACAAAGGAATTGGTTATAAGCATGGTTATAACCACACACACATATACACATATATATATATATATATATATATATATATATATATATATATATATATATATATAACAATGTCATTGGACATTTCTCCCTTTTCTACATAATGCCCAGGATTGGTGATTTGGTAATTCACATTCTGTTGAAGCTTTCAGGAGATTTATTTTCATACCAAAAAGGAATAAATTCATTATTACTGGGTGGTACTGTGACATTTGTAAAAACATGGCTGTAAGTGATAAACTGGGAATGTTACACAAATCTTGGAACAAATTCCTTACCGAGAAGTTTCTTCACTATTTTGTATGTAAAGGTGAAATTAAATAATAATCCTGGTCCACTTGGGCAGTGGTTCCCAAACTGGGGGTCTCACTCAACAGTACAAACCAACATAAAGTATAAGTTTACAGGGTATCTGTACCTTTCTAAAGTTACAATTTAATGACTCTTAAGACCTTTTTAATAGCAAATATTACAGTGGGGAAATGGCCCCTTATGGGCCTGGAGAGGATGTGCAAGTCAGCACAGAGCTATCACAACATTTAATGTCTACTGTCTTGGGTAGGGCTGGTAGAGGAGTGTGGCCGGATAGGGTTCAGATTTGCTTGTCACAGACATCTTATTCCTGAGATTGTAGTAGTTGTGTGGGGTTTTAGTGCAAAATTAATTTCACATGTCATTTATTTTGTGATTGGTACTGCTGGCAATAACCTTGAACTTTGATATTTTTTTCTGGATAATTTTAACTTTAAAAATTGATTTGAGGGCAGAGGACGCTCTGAGCCATAATGATAAGTCACTGGCGGCCCCTGGGAATATTAATGGTCAGCCACCAACCAGACACCGACTCTCCTGTGAGCCAGTCAGACATAGGGACACCCCTGACTGCCTGACACACAGTCATGCACCACGTGGAGGTCTTACAACCACAACTATGGGGGTGGGGGGGTCCCTCCTCACTAACTATGCCCACTCACGAGTGCCCATCTCGGGCATAGGAGCCAGCATGGAGGTCCACTTGGGACCAGTGGGACTATCCAGTGAGCCAGGCGACATAGGGATACTCCTCTCAGCCTAACGCATAATCTTAATTTCTGCCTCCTCCTCACTCTGTCCTCCAGCATGAGGTGAGCGCAGGCTCCCTAAGCCACTTGGAGTGAAATCTGGCAAGATACAAGTGTATCTTTCATGTATCGTTTGGGGAACGGTCTTCATTGAAATGCGTGGCGTATAATTTCTCCTCCTCCACATGACAACCCTCCGAGCTCTGGAATAGTCCAGCAATCCAACTGTGTGACACGTCATAATTGCTGTCACTTCAAAATGACGCTCCTTGCCTCCTCGCCTCCTCGCTCGGAGGCAGGGCTTAGGCGGGAGTGGAGGACTTAAGGATGGACACTTGAAAATTGGAATTTGGCTATCGCGATTCACAACGTGCATCAGGGGCTGACAAGCCCCATTCTCTTTAGCTGCCTATGAGCACTCGTCCTGAGCTCCCAAGTGCCCCACTATAGCTTTAATGGGACATGTCTGAGCCAACTGTTGAAGGTTTTGCACCTCGGACATGGGGGAGAGGAGAAGCTCAGGGTCTCCTTGGCTCCTATAACTTTGCTCTTCTGTGCTCCAAGTGCCCAGGGAGCAATCCAGTGACCCCCACTCCCCATACTCCCCTGTACCCACCTGAGGGGAACCCTAGGCCCACTAAACTCCACACCAGACCACATTTTACCTAATCACACAACCCCACCCCCATACTCCCCTCTGCCTAGGCACCCAGTAGAGAAATGGGTTCTGACAGCTCTGCACTAACCTCCGTAACCACCCCTCTTTACACACTCACACTGATTGCCTTCCTAATGTGTTAAAAAAGTTTTTTCAAAATCTTGTGTCTACAAGATGACAGTTTGATTCACATTTGATCCGCAGAGCTATCCAAAATGTTTCAATATTGCAAGCAAAACTATATCAACTGACAATATTCTCTTTCTCTGCCACCTTCTGAATGACTGAAAATTGTGACTATTGTTTTGTTGTGTTTTGAGGATATCTTGAAGCCTTGTTCCTGTAAAACAAATATAACTAGTTGAAACATTTCAGAGGGTTTTAATAGAGTCAAAGACTAAATATTGGATTTCACAATTATCTAAATGTATCTCTGCAATTTGGACAAGTCCTGTGGATTTCTATGACCCCAAAACATAGGGTTAGACACAAAAAGTACTTGTCTAGGATAAATAATGAAGGAGTTAGGTTATTTTAAAGATCTTTTGGCCATTTTGGACGCCATCTTGAAAATAACACCTTTCCAGTGATCAAACTTTGGTAAACTTTTAGTATGTTATTAAGGACACCTAATACTACAAAAAACTGTTGAAAAACGTTTTGTTGCAATTTGTTAAGGGTAAGGTGCTTTTTTTTCATAACTGCACCCGCCTACTGATACAACAAGACCCTGAAATGCTTGAGTGGAAATTCAACGGCAATAAAATAGTAAAATACACTTTCAGTGATGAAAAAAAACCTCTAAGAATATATAAAAACTACCACGGAAGAGTTAATTTTTCTATGGAAAATTATTCTTTGCTATTGAAGAATCTGCAGCAACAAGACAGTGGACTTTACCAAGCAATAGTGTCTACATACGAAGATATCACTGTTTCACAGTACAATGTGATCGTCCAAGGTAGGTTCATATTTCTAATGTTCCTTATTAAGACCGAGAACGCATCTGTGTCATTTTTAGATTTCTTTGGCTATTAAAAACAATAGTAGATATACAAGCTCATAGCGTTGCACCGAGTGCCGCGCTACAAGCTTGTAGATCTGCATGGGGGGGAAATGAGGGTGGGGGGGCGGTTATGGGGTGGGTATGGGGCTTGGGCTTCAACTCAACCGGGTCCGTTTGGGTTAGATTGTAATTTCAAGCCTGTTGAAAACTCTAAAGCAGTGGTTCTCAAACATTTTCATGTCAAGGACCCCCAAGTTGACATGCATTTGGCTGCAGACCTCCATCTGAAAATATAACTGCCAGGGAAAAATTTAAGATTTATAAAAATGTTTCGAAAATAGCCGATCTACAAGCTCAAAATGGCCAGTAATGGGACGTGTTGTGAGCTTGTAGATCGGCTATTTTCAAACAAAGTATAAAATAGGGTTAAAGTGGTTAAACTGTTCCTCGTTTGCTGTGGACCCTTTGGAACTCCCTCAAGGACGCATGGGGGTCCCCAGACCACACTTTGAGAACCACTGCTCTAAAGATATGATAAAAAATATTATTGTAAAATAAATCCTATATTATACAACTAGA